>NC_027750.1:39493947-39494841 GCF_000695525.1 Brassica oleracea var. oleracea
CAACACCTGAATAGAAACCCTGCATCTAATACATTTCCAATAAGTTACACCCCAAATCATCTTGTTAGTCGAGCAATAGACTTGCTCATTTAGGATTGCTACTTACATTTAAACCATAAAACAACAAACTCTTAGAATTAATAAATTACTAGATTTAATAGGTTCCCTAGCTCATTGTGGATTTGATCCCTAAGTACTACAATTGAACCTCTTATTTGAGAGAGTAATTCACTCCTTAGGGTAATTTGAGTGGTATCAAATTTGGCGCCGTTGCCGGGGAGCTTTGATCGCCTTTAGATTTAGTGTCATTAATTCTTTTCTTTTCTTTACCCCCATTCTGACATAAAATTTTTTCTTGTCTTTTCAGGTACAGCAGTACCAGAAGCAACAAAGAAACACACTTGCTATTCTCAGAAGATCCTGCTTACTTGGAACGCTCGATCCGCAAAGACCAACGTTCCACATCGCTCGACGCAGCAGCTTTCACGTCGACTGATTTTCGTACCCACCTATCGACCGACACCCGACCTTTATCGTCGGCTGATCCACATCGTTCGACATCGATCGATCCTACACCACGTACATCGATCGATCCTCAGTCGCGAAGCATGGTTGCGATTGTTATTTTCAGACAGGATGAGAATGAAAAACCTGTATGACCAGGATGGTCACTTGCGTAATGCAACAGGTCAGAAACTAGACGCTCAGGGGAATGTAATCCTTGATGCTGATGCTACAGGAGCTGCTCAACCTGTAGAAGAGGCTGCTCCACCAAAGGCACTGGATGACTACAATCGTCCAGACGAGTACTACGCCAACAGATCATCTATTCGACTTCCAGAGATTCAGAAGGAGAATTTCGAGCTGAAGCCTCAGTACTACACACTCGTGTCG
>NC_027750.1:39495370-39496104 GCF_000695525.1 Brassica oleracea var. oleracea
AAGTTAGATGTAGTTCATGAGCTTCTTAGGAAGCAGGTCTGCTCACCTGAAGAAGAAGTAGCTGTAGACAATGAAGGAGAAGAAGATGTGAACTACATTGGAGGAACTGGATTTTAGAGGTCTGGAAACCAGGGTGGAAACATAAACTTTTATGGCAATGGTCAGAGAAGTAACCAGAGTTCACAGTTCCGGAAACCCTTCAGCAACAACAGCAGAGGCTATGGAAACTCATACTACCAGAATCCACCACCACAGACTCATGAAAGCAAGATCGAAGCAATGCTTGACAGAGTTCTGGAAGGACAGTAACAACTCACTGTGGATTTCAATGGGAAGATAGATTCAGCCTACAACAGTCTGAACACAAGAATTGAGACCTTAGGGACTCAAGTGAGGAAGCTTGAAATGCAAGTGGTTCAGACTGGAGACACTGTAAAGAGGCAAGAAGCCTTGGCTAGAGAGGTAGGAGTTGAGAAAGCAAAACACCACGTGAATGACATCCTAGATGATGATTTCGGGCAAGTGGTGTAGCATGATAAGCTTGGAGAAGGAGATTTCGAAGTTGAAAGCTCCATGAGCTTCGACGAATCACAATGGTGTCGACCGATGTCAAGGGATGCACATCGATCGACATACCATGATGAAGATCGATCGATAGAATACTCTAAAAATTGATCAACGTCATCTGTTGAATCGACAGCGGTGTGTAGTGCAGTTCGAATCATGACTCATGA
>NC_027750.1:39497652-39501680 GCF_000695525.1 Brassica oleracea var. oleracea
CGTGGAGCTTGGAAATGATCTTGGCTACATTGCAGCATGCCATTGTGGAGCAGAGTATGAAACCTAGTACTCAGAATCGATCGACACTCACACTATCACATCGATCGATTCCAATGAGTCACCGACGACCGATGAACGCTATTCCACGTCGCTCGATGGGAAGCAACCGGTAGACCACTCCACATTACCAGATCAGTACTATCCAGACTTTACCTTTCAACAACCCAACAAGAACGGACGAGATTACTATTCCATAGACAATTGGGCAGATAGTGGATTCCATGAAAGTTTTGCAGTGGAGACTGTGATTCTTTCATCCAATGAGGATCCTACTGAGGAGTATGATGAGGATTACTGGAAGGAAAGAGCTACAGATATTGCTATGCAGGATGAAAGATATTCAACCCATTCCTTCAACAACACGCCTCCACCATCGATCGACAACATCTACTCAGCATCGGTCAATACCCACCCTCATCCAGCAAAACGATCTTCTGCATCGATCGATACCACACCTAGTACGTCGATCAATATTAAAGCCGCTGCCTTAGAAAAGGAAAAGGGAAATATTCCAATTCCAAATAGGTTTACCAATACCTATATAAGAAGTTTTGCACCCAAGATTACTTCTCACGAAACAGAAGCAGAAAAGATGAATGCTCCCACAAACCAATCAGAAGGAACATCCATGAAGAGCATTCGATCC
Source organism: Brassica oleracea var. oleracea (assembly GCF_000695525.1). Lineage (NCBI taxonomy): Eukaryota > Viridiplantae > Streptophyta > Magnoliopsida > Brassicales > Brassicaceae > Brassica > Brassica oleracea. Next base: position 39,498,359 of record NC_027750.1, read on the forward strand.
AAAAACCCTAATTCAGCAGAAAAACTTCTACCATCGATCGATACACCAGTATCAACATCGATCGATTCTCATTCTAAACCTAAACTTTCTTTATCTACTACGAAGAATATGAGTATTGATTACGACTTTCTATTGCCTGATGAATTTGGTATTTCCAGGGACCAAGATGGCCATGCAAGAGCTATGGATGGAAGGATTCTACAAGTATCCAAGGAGGACATAGCAGATATTCTTCAGTTGGCCAATGGACCAAACAACTTGTTTATGCAGCAACACAACATTCCAGACAACATTAAAGTTGTTCCAGACGAACATCCAAGGGCCACCAGAACAGGAATTGGTTCACACCAAACGTGCAGACCTGTTGGCCAGACATCGATCGACAAGGTTTCTTCTACATCGTTCTACAGGGTAACACCAACGTCGATCGATAAGGCACCTTTACCATCGATCGATAGAAGTTACGAATGTGGACGTCGCGCTTATAACAGCTATGGAGCCAGAAAGTTCAGATGGGAACAGAAGGACGAATATGGTGTCTACAGAGATGGGTCTGGACATGCAAGAAGCGTAGCTGGTGAGATGATTCATGTTACCAAGGACAACATCAGAAAAATTCTGGAGAGAGAATCCCTATTTGAAGAGAGTCACATATGTCTTCCAGAACATGCCACTTCCTTCACACCTACAAAACTGGCACCAGAGATCTACACCAAGGATGAGATCAATGAGATGGTGACTGGTATTTGTGGAGTTCAGGAAAAGCTAGGAGATGAACTCAAGACATTGGTAGATGACACCTATCAACCTTTGGACAGAGGTTACAATGAGCTTTTCAGAAATATGGCAGAGATGAGGACATAGATTGAGAGTATGCAGCACCGCCTTGAGAAGGAAGCTACGACATCACCATCGATCGACGCTAGAAAAGCTACATCGATCGACGTCAAGCCACAGACATCCCAGATTCCTGCAGAACCGGAAAGTTTGGCAGAGAAGAAAGATGAATGGGAGATCGCATACATCAACACGAGGATTAACGATGTATACAACCCTCTCAACAACAACGTGGACTGGTTGAGCACGAGAATTGATCTGCTACAGCAAGATTTGGATACCATTCGCATGAATGATCCACAGCCAGCCACATCGATCGATATCTGCAACATCACATCGATCGATATCTGCAACATCACATCGATCGATATCTGCAACATCACATCGATCGATATCTGCAACATCACATCGATCGATATCTGCAACATCACATCGATCGATATCTGCAACATCACATCGATCGATATCTGCAACATCACATCGATCGATATCTGCAACATCACATCGATCGATATCTGCAACATCACATCGATCGATATCTGCAACATCACATCGATCGATATCTGCAACATCACATCGATCGATATCTGCAACATCACATCGATCGATATCTGCAACATCACATCGATCGATATCTGCAACATCACATCGATCGATATCTGCAACATCACATCGATCGATATCTGCAACATCACATCGATCGATATCTGCAACATCACATCGATCGACACAAGGTTCGCAGCCATGGAGGATAGGTTAAAATCTTATGAGGATATGCACGACCGTTTCACCTCACCTATCATGCGATACTTGGACACCTTGTCTACACAGATGATGAATGTCCAGAAGGACATTGGTAAGCTTAATGATCAGCATGATTTTCAGGAAGAAGGTTCAACATCGATTGATAGGTTCCGAAGGACATCGCTCGACGGTAAGAAACATACAGAACATCTTCCCTACGCAGCAGCAGAAATTGATCAGATCACATCGAAGCTTTACACAGCTACAGACACCTTAGAGGAACGACTTGAGAAGCGATGTGATGACATCTATTTTCCATTCGACGTCAAACTCAGTAGACTAGATAGCCAAGGAGAATGGCTACAAAAGGAAGTCAAAGCCATTCAGAGGCAACTCGCATCTCAACACCAGATATCAGCATTGATCGACAGAGCACACTCTAAATCGATCGACAATAAAGCACCAGCAACGATCGACAGACACTTGGTCGCATCGATCGACACCACGTCTACACCAGACGACGTCCAGCTGATACCGAACAACATGGAGTCAATGCAGGAGCAACTGAATGAGCTATCAGAATACGCCTACAACAATGTAGGATGGTATCAGTTCAGCACTGAAGACATCCTAGAAAGGCTACAGAACATCTCAAATGCAGTACAAAAGATGGATGAGAGATGGACCAGAAATGATGAGGCCACAAGAAGTTTCATTGCAGCTTGGTCCCGAATGTGCAGAGATGAAGTGGATGCTTGTTTTCCAACAAGTAGTTGTTTTCCCACCAACTAGTCACATACCTCCAAAGTCAAGCTAAATGACTATAACAAAGCGCTGAGTGGGAGGCAACCCACTATTAGGTAATTTTAATTGGTTTTCTTAGTTATTAGTATTTATTTTCGTTTTTATTCTTTCAGATTTATTGCAAGACCCAAGTAGGATGATTACCAACATATCGACCGTGGACGAGACGTCGACATCGATCTACATACACACACACACGACGATTGATGCATACCTATGCACATCGATCGATTCCCACTCCGGTCAGGTTTATCTTCCTAACTTGTTCCATTTGTACTTATGATTTATTTTCACCGTAACTCCGACTGTGTTACATTGGGACAGTGTAATTTAAGTCTGGGGGGAGGTTTACTGATATAATTTATTCTGATTCTTATAAAAAGATTTTTATAAATTATGCTTAGCTATGTGAAAGGGACTATGACCTTATTTATACTTGAATATCTAACCACTCTTTAGCACCATTTTAGATTTACTAATTGCAGATAGTACTAAGATGCTAAAGTGGATCAACCTGTCAACTATACACGCTTGCCTTGATTGTTTGAAGGAACCAAAGCTGACCTCCAATACTAAACCTGACATAAACGCTTGTCTTGGGGCTTGGTATACATGGGATCGGATTCTTCAGACAAGTCTGGAAGGTAAAGCCTTATGTAGATTTATTTATCACAATTTTATCTCTCTATTTCGACCCTAGAGTATTTAATTTTTATTTAAAAAAAAAAAAAAAAAAATCCGAAAATTATTATTTAAATAGGACTTAGGATTTAGTTAGTAGGAATCTGAACAGGACTTGGTGGCTAAAACCATTAAGGCTTGCTTCATAAAGATTCTAAATAAAGAATTCGAACGGGACTTGGAGGCGGCAATCTTCAAGGCTCGCTTCACAAAGAATTCTTGGATATAGGTCAAAAAGAAGTGAACAGGGCTTGGT
>NC_027750.1:39501747-39502793 GCF_000695525.1 Brassica oleracea var. oleracea
GAACATGGCTTGGTGGCAACCACCATTAAGACTTGTTTCATGGAAGCCTGTCCAATCTTGGTCACTGATCCTGCAATGGAAGCAGACTTTGACTTAAGAGAGAAATTAGAGAGAGATAAATTAGGAACTAACTTTTACCTGCAGTTCCAGATACTTGTCTGAAATCCTTGCATGATGTGATCGATACTCCCAAGGTAAAGTATGCACTTTTATATTTATGCTAAGAAATGAGGTTAGTAGAGGAAAATGTCAGACATGATTTGCTAAGTTGTAGACTAGTTGAATTTGGTTGCTAAGCTAGGATATTGCATAATGTGCTTTTGTGATTAGGACTTTAGATGTGGTTTGCGAAATTGTAGAGGTGATGATTTCTATGTTTCATATCTATAAGTCCCTGCTGTTTTCAAACATCTTTTAGCGAGACTGCATGTTTGTTTTGCTTGAGGACAAGCAAAAAGGTAAGTCTGGGGGAGTTGATATACCATGGATTTGACCCATTTTTACCCATGGTATATATATAAGTATTTTACTATCTACACACTATATATTATATCCTATTAGGTATGTTTTCAGGTTCAGAAGTATCTTGGAGTAAAGTGATGATTATGGAGCATTTAGGAGCTTAAAAGAGATTTAATCCGAGCTGACCATAAGAGATCGATACGAAGAAGAAACAATCGATCGATGCACATCCAGTGACGTCGATCGATACAGAAGAGAAGCCTCGACGATTGAAGATTAATATCGATCGATGTACATCCTGTTCCATCGATCGATATCGAGACGCGGAAGCACGACTAGATTTCAGCCGACTTTAAACCCAAGACTTCACCAAATTACAAGATTACCCCTGACGAGTTTTTAACCTAATAGTTATATACTTGCCTAAGTGTTAGGAGGCAAGAGAGCTTTTGGCCACCTTTGTATTCTTATTTTCAGCAGAGAGTTTTAGGAGAGAAGATCATAGAGAGATTTGTGATTGGAACTCCATTGATTCATCTATTCTATTCTATGCAGTTTTTATTTATATTTTGTGTCATGAATTG
>NC_027750.1:39502837-39507927 GCF_000695525.1 Brassica oleracea var. oleracea
CCGCTGAACTAGAAAGCTAGTGAGCATTATCAACTTACGCCTAAGGCTTAACTAGAAGCTTCGATCGATATTGTCTTCTGACAATCGATCGATATTTGTGAAAGGTGTATCGATCGATATCCCTATAGGACCATCGATCGACACTTTCTTGTGATCAACAAACGACAGTTGAGATCCAAGATCTAGTTAGTTAACCAGTGAAACATTGCCATCGCTGATCACTGTGTTCAAGGGGTTGAGCTCTAATATATCATGCATGCAACTGATAGGCATCTATAGGATTATAATCTCCAACACCTGAATAGAAACCTTGCATCTAATACCTTTCCAATAAGTTACACCCCAAATCATCTTGTTAGTCGAGCAATAGACTTGCTCAATTAAGATTGCTATTTACATTTAAACCATAAAACAACAAACACTTAGAATTAATAAATTACCAGATTTAATAGGTTCCCTAACTCCTTGTGGATTCGATCCCTAAGTACTACAATTGAACCTCTTATTTGAGAGAGTAATTCACTCCTTAGGGTAATTTGAGTGGTATCAACGAGTCTACTCGATATTCTTCCACGACTTCCCTTCTGCAGTAGAAGAACGCATCAATCCCGACGCGAGTGCCGGAAGATCCTCGAAGATCCCTCCAGGATGGTAACACGTCGGAGTGAAGTCAGGGGGATCCTCTCCTTCACTCTCTCCACCGCGACCGTCCCTCTCGCAAGTTTGAGCGTCGAATGAGGACCTTTCTTCTCGAAGCTGCCGTACCGACTCGGCAACCAAAGTTCGTTGCGGCGTATCCATATTCTCAGTATCCATCATAGCCTCGCGATAGATCGATTCAGTTGTATCCCTCGCAGGACTCGAACGAGGAATCGAGCTAGCCGCAACCGCCTTGCCTTTCTGTTCACGAGACAATCTACCACCCGACGACATGAAGATTATCGGGAGAAACCCGTGCACTACTTAAAATCTATGATCAGAAGCTAGAGAGAGAAACTAGAGAGAAGAGAGAGAAAGTACCTGAGTCGGCAGCGAAATGAAAATAATGAGAAGCGAAGGGGGTATATATAGGATGGAGAGGTGCCTCGTCTTCCGAGGCGTCATCATTAAAGCTACTTGGGCCTAGATGGGCCCAATAAAGCGCGTGAACAACCATACCGCTTCGCGATGTTTCGGCTTCTCGAGGCAAACCGGGACCGGTTTAGATCAAGATTGGCGGTTATAATCTGAACCGGAAGAAACGCCGGTTAGGACCGATCAACGTACCTGACGACTCGACGACTGAAAATGGCACGCATCGACCAATCACAAATGAACGAGTCACGAATCTAGTCGAGGAATCGAGCAAGAGTACTAGTCAGAACAGCTATCCCTCAGACCTAATTTCCAAATTCACTGAGTCGGCTACGCTACTCACCAGTGAACTGGGGGGACTTACTGTTGGGTATGGGCCTGACCCTCCCAAAAGGCCCACAAGATAGCTGCTCAAACAGATAATCAAAACAGGGAAGGCTTGGCATGCCGACAGGCGAGTCGACGATCGGCTCGACTCCAGACTGCTTTTAGCCGACCGAACGAGCGACTGAAAGCAGCCGACTCGACGATCCAAGATAGCGGCCCGACAGCTCGGCCCAATCAACGAAGAGGCCCATTAGGTCAAGACGAATTAGGTCCACAAGTAACCATCTATAAAAGGAGGAGTGGAGGCAACGATAAAAGGATCCGCAAATCTCTACATCACTTACTTTCGGCTAGAAACTAAGGTTTCATTTCTCTATTCTCGTCGACTTGTATTCTCCGGTGAACCAGCTTTCGCCGGTTCACTTCTTTGTTTTCCTCTCCTTGTAATACGACTGAACAATCTCTTGATCTAATAAAACACGTCTTGTCTTAACTCACCGACGAGAACTCGTCCCTATCTCTTTACTAGTTTATCGACATTCTCGGTTAAAACAGTTCCTGGCTTCTCTAGGGAATTTAACATCACTCGCGAAGCTTGATGTCGCGTATAACCGTATGGAAGCGGAGATCCCGTACAGTATGTCTAGACTGACACGTATGAAGTTTCTCCGAATAGCAGCAAACCACTTTTCTGGCGTCTTTCCGCATCCAATTTGCAACCTATCGTCCCTTCTATTTTTATCTATCCCTGACAACAATTTCTTTGGTAAACTCAGGCTTGATTTTGACAAGGTTTTTCCAGATATTCAAGTGTTATTCTTGAATGGAAACAATTTTGAAGGGGATATTCCATCTTCACTGGCCAATATATCATCTCTTAGGAAATTTGATATTGCAGACTGCCACATGACCGGAAGCATTCCTTTGGGTTTCGGAAGATTATATAATCTCAAAATACTTGGCTTAGTGATAATTTCTTGGGAAGTTACTCCACCAGAGATTGATTTTCTTAGCAGTTTGAAAAATTGCACTCAACTCCAGTTTCTTGGTGTTAGAGACAACAGACTTGGGGGCATCTTGCCTCATTCCATATCCAATCTCTCCAAGCAATTGACTTTTGTCTCCCTTGGAAAAAATCACATTTCTGGGACCCTTCCTCTTGACATTGGAACCCTTGAATGCCTCGTAGCATTAAAGGTCGAAGATAACCTCTTCACAGGTGAAATTCCCGCCTCCCTCGGGAAGCTTTCTAGATTAGAAAATCCCCACTTAGAGTCTAATATGATGTCAGGAGACATGCCATATTCCTTGGGAAACCTCAGTATGATAGCGCAACTCTGTTTATATCGAAACAGTCTCAAAGGAAGCATCCCTTCCAGTCTTAGAAACTGCAGTTACCTTCTTTACCTTTCACTTCATTTCAACATGCTGTCTGGCTCCATACCTCGAGAACTCATGGAAGTTCGGTCTCTTCCTACCTTGGATCTTGCATATAATAATCTGACTGGACATTTCCCAAGCGAGGTAGGAAAGTTGGTCAGTCTTTATGGGCTAGATGTTTCACACAGCCAATTATCTGGCCATGTACCACCATCCCTGGGGAGCTGTCTCGCCATGGAATATATAGATTTGAATGGAAACTTTTTTGAAGGAACCATCATAGATATCAGAGGGCTGCGAAGCCTCCAAGAGCTGGATCTGTCCTACAACAATCTTTCTGGCTCCATACCTGAATATTTGGTAAACTTCTCCTTGATTCAGTATTTAAATCTCTCTGTAAATAATTTTGAAGGGCCAATGCCAACTGAAGGAGCATTTTGAAACTCAAGCAAAGTTTCCATCTTTGGATACCAAAATCTCTGTGGGGGCATTGTTGAACTAAAGCTAAAACCATGCACAGATCAAGAAGAAACAAAATCAAGAGAGTGTTCTTCGATGAGAAGGAAAATAGGAATTGGTTTCGGGGCAGGGCTGACTTCTGTTTTGTTTTCACTATTCTTTATCATCTCTCTACGTTGGTTTAAGAAACGGAGCATACAAGACAGGAAAAGCAACACAAATGATGTGGATGATTTTGCTATTGCACCCCATGAAAGGGTAGGGTATGGTGAGCTTCATAAGGCAACTTGTGGGTTTTCTTTGAAAAACATGATTGGGTCCGGGAATTTTGGTGTTGTGTACAAAGCAGTTCTTGGTCTTGAGAACAGAGTTGTTTCCGTTAAAGTGTTAAATCTCAAGATACGTGGAGCTAGCAAGAGCTTTATCGCAGAATGTGAAGCCTTGAAAAGGGCAAGGCATCGCAACCTTGTGAAGCTCATAACAGCTTGCTCGAGCATCGATTACAAGGGTGATGAATTCAGAGCCTTGGTTTATGAGTTCTTGCCTAATGGAAGCTTGGATACGTGGCTGCACCGAGAAAGGCTAGAAGGGATCAGTGATACCTCAAGACCCTTGACCCTTCTTGAAAGTTTTAACATTGCGATAGACGTGGCTTCTGCTTTGGAGTATCTTCATGTTAATTGTCATAACCCTATTGCTCATTGTGATCTTAAGCCAAGCAATGTTCTTCTAGACGATGATCTAACAGCCCATGTTAGTGACTTTGGTCTAGCTCGACTGCTCTTAAAATTCAACCAAGAGTTCTCCTTTAATCAACTCAGCTCGGGGGGTGTCAGAGGAACCATCGGGTATGCCGCACCAGGTAAATATTTCAAAATTCTGTCATGTTTAAATGAAGAAAAGTAGTTTTTATTTATTTTATCATTCCATATTTTCTGTGAATTTTGGTGCAGAATACGGAATAGGAGGACAACCATCAATACATGGGGATGTCTATAGTTTTTTCTCCTTTTGGAAATGTTCACTAGAAAGAAACCAACCAATGAGTTGTTTGGGGGAAACTTTACACTCCACAGCTATACCAAGTTGGCATTGCCGGAACGAGTTTTGGACATTGCAGACAAATCTATTCTTCACAGCAGTCTCAGAGTCGGCTTCCCTATTGCTGAGTGCTTGATGCTGGTTTTGGAGTTGGGACTTAGGTGCTGTGAAGAGTTTTCCACTAATCGGTTGTCAATGAGTGAAGCTGCAAAACAGCTATTCACGATTAGAAAGAGGTTCTTTAAGGCTAGAAGAGCAGCCAGAGGTTAATGTGTTTATGGTTTCCTCTCTATCTATACATACAATAGCTTCGGGTGAAGCTAGGGATGTTAACTACAGGGTTAGGGTCCAACCCTCTTTTGTTTATTATAAGTCCAGTCCTATTTTAATCCAACCCTATTTTAATTTTATTATAATCAAGGGTTAGGGCTGATACAGGGTTAGTTCATTTAATTGAAAAAAGTATTTCATTTATTTTTGTTCTTTAATCTTAAAGATAAAACTAGAAAAATTAAGATATGATATGATTCTTTCCTCCAATCTGTTGAGCATCAAAATCAAAAGTTTTCTCCCAAAATCGTAAAATCGAGTTTTTGCTCCACAACTAAGAATAAAGTTTTTCCGTCAAAAAACAAAAATTGTGTTTTTTTCCGCCAAAACCTAATTTGAGTTTTTCCACCAAAACCACAAAATCAAGTTTTTCCGCCAAAACCGCAAAATCGAGTTTTCCTGTCAGAACCGACAAATCGAGTTTTTCCGCCAAAACTATAAAATCGCGTTTTTCCGCCGAAACAGCAAAATCAAGTTTT
>NC_027750.1:39507996-39509040 GCF_000695525.1 Brassica oleracea var. oleracea
TTCCCGCCAAAACTGCAAAATCGAGTTTTCCCGCCAAAACCGCAAAAACGAGTTTTCCCATCGAAACCGACAAATCGAGTTTTCCCGCCAAAACTACAAAATCGCGTTTTCCCGCCGAAACAGCAAAAACGAGTTTTCCGCCGTAACCGGCAAATCGGATTTTCCCGCCGAAACTGCAAAATCGAGTCTTCCCGCCGAAACCACAAAATCGAGTTTTTCCGCCAAAACTAAAACCGCAATATCGAGTTTTCCCTCCAAAACCGGCAAATCGAGTTTTCCCGCCAAAACCGTGAAATTGAGTTTTACGGGTTTTCCAGAATAACTTAATTTTACGTTTTAACGGTAAAATTCGATTTTGAGGTTTTGGCGAAAAACTCGATTTTGATTTTTTGGCGGAAAAACTCGATTTTGAAGTTTTGACGAAAATTTTGAATTTGCGTTTTTGGAGGGAAAACTCGATTTTGTTGTTTTAGTTGAAAATTCAATTTTACAGTTTCGACAGAAAATTTCGTTGTTTAGTTTTTGGCGAGAAAGCTCGACTTTAAATTTTTTTTTGGTGAAAAACATTATTAAATATTGTATAATAGTTGTGTTAATCAAAATAAAAGGGTTAGAATTTAAACTATGGTCCTATTAGAGTCAACTCTATTTAAACCCTGTTTAAAAAATGAGGGTTAGGGTTACAAATGGGTTTGCAGGGTTAGGGCTAACCCTGTTAGGTTGAGCCCATATTAACATCCCTAGGTGAAGCTAAGAAAAATGAGAAAATGACTAGGATAGCACTAAAAAAGTTTTTGTCACAAATATAGCCTATAAAAATAAAAATGACCAAAATAGCATTTAATGTTTTATCAAAAGAGATAAATATACACTTATACCCCAATGGTAAATTAATTTAGATATTAGGGTTTAGAGTTAAGGGGTGGGGTTTAGGGTTTAGGATTTAGGGTTTAGGGTTTAGAGTTTAGAGTTTAGAGTTTAGGGTTTAGAGTTTAGGGGTGAGGTTTAGGATTTAGGGTTTAGAGTTAAGGGGTGGGGTTTAGG
>NC_027750.1:39509127-39540698 GCF_000695525.1 Brassica oleracea var. oleracea
AAAAAAATTTAATTTTTTCAAAAGATAAAATGCTATTTTGGTCATTTTAATTTTTGAAGGTTATTTTTGTGACATAAACTTAAACAGATGTTATTTTGGAGATTTGCCCAAGAAAAATTCTTCTAAATAAATACTAATTTCAATAATTTGTGTATCATGTGCTAGTTTGGGTATATGCCGTTTCTAAGTCTCTTACTTGCCGACAGGGAGTGTATAGCCTAACTGCCTAAAAACTTGAAAGACAAGAGAAACCGTATATAAATCAGTTTCACTGTCTCTGATCATCTGTATAAAATCACGACAATCAAACATCGTGTCCAACTTCTCGATGATTCATCTTCAAAGTGATAGGAGACACCGAGGCGACACAAAGCGTCGATGAACTTAATGTTCGCTATTGGATTCTCTTTCGAAGACATAAACGAATCCTTCACAGCTTCTCTTTGTTTCTCTCACTTTCATATTATTATGTCAAATGGAACGAAAGACACATGTTGATTTGTATTCATAATTCATTGAATGTAATGATGACGAGGAAAGATACGTACTGTATTGGAAAATACAAAAGATGTCAAGAGATCTTCCTATATATTCACCTGAAAATCTGTGGGAACTATTTTTTTATAAATCTAACGGGCTCAGTAAAAAATTGAATAAGTTTGAATATAATTTATATAATTTTTATAAACCTAATGGACTGTATAAAAATTTGTTTATTGTGAAGAAATAAGGATATTTGATTTGATAGAAAATGATAAATCTTACAAAATGTAAAGATTGCGTCCAAATAGTTGTAAAATATTTCCTATAATATTTTTGGATAAATGTAAAGTTGGACGCAATATTTCTCAACTGATTATGTGATATTTCTATAATAATTATGGAATATTTTTATTCATGAATAATTTTTTACTTTTTCGCAACATTATTTTTTGGTGATCAAGTAACTCATATTCATATCATAGAATTAGACACATAGTCTCTTCATTCTAGACAAACAGAAAAGGCATATGCTTCATGCTTCAAAGTCATTTGAAAGTAGTTCCAACAAAACCCTAGCCGTCTCTTAAGTAAGTCTCGAGAGTATTAGTAGTAGTTATAGTTCGCAGATTTTGTTTCGGCTGCAGCAAAACAGTCTTATCATTGCTGAATCTTGGGATTCAAAAATCGAATCTAAATTGTCTCACTTTGCGGGTGATTTATTGAGTTAAGGAAAGAGATCAAACTCGACTCCACATTTTTTTGACTTTTCCTTAACGATTTCTTAAACTTTTCCTACATCTATATTATCGTTCATTCGATTTCTATTTCGTAATTTTCAATCAGGATTTTTGCTGTCCTACAAAATCAGCTAATGGCCGATCGATTTTCTCTCTCTTGGCAGTGCACAAACTATTTATCAACTCCATGCTTTTAATGTTTAGGTAATAGTTTCACTATATACGTATATCCCTTATATATTAATTGAAAAACATTACGGCTCTAAATGGTGACCAAAAGAATTGGTGGGAATAGTGAATTCTTTATCATTCCTTAGAAGAAATATTTGTTCCTATGATTCCTTTACATTCTCTAACATTTAAGGAATAGACTACAATTATTTCTTATCAAATTAGGAGAGGAATAATTTTTCCTTTTATTTTATTCCTTTCGTTCCGTTCCTTCTTATTCCCCTTATTCCTTTAATGGTTATCAGTTAAAGCCTACAACTTTTTTTTTGGTAGCCACGTGTCATCACTAGGATGATTTTTAGAAACATTAGAGAAATAGGTTGGTCCATCTAATTTTTTTTCATCAACTTAAACAGACTCATACTAACTCTGTTAACCACACGGGGAGCTCTGCATCCATCTAATTATATAGAAGCTTTTTATCGAATTCACCATAAATTCATTATTAATGTTCATTAGAAGGTGTTATTGGTTTATTTATTTTGATTGATTTAGAAATCCATATAGTATTTATAAATCCAAGTAAAATATGCAAATCCGGAGGTTTTCCCTCGGATTTGAGTCTTTGTATTTTTAACTAAAAAATCCAAACAAATTCATTCAAATCCATTGTAAAATCAAGTAGGGGTTATTGGTTGCAGTATTTTAATGGATTTGAAAATCCGAACTAAATCTAGTGTTATTGGTTCTATGATTTTCAAATCTGTATTAAAATCATGTGTTATTGGTTTAATGATTCAAATCCATTAAAATACTACAACCAATAACCCCTACTTATTATTTCCTTAAAAAAAAAGTTAGGAAATCGCCTAATGTGGTTAAAGTATATATGACAATTAATGATTTTGAATAATAAAAATTTGATAAAAATTAGTGTATCTTCTAGCATATTTTTTTAATTTTAAATTATTAAAATAAATTAAGATAAATTCCCTAGGATAGACCTAAAAAAGTTTTTGTCACAAATATAGACCTTAAAAATAAAAATGACCAAAATAGACTTAAATGCTTTATCAAAATAAGTAAATATACACTTATACCCCTAGGGTTAATTAATCTATACATTAGGGTTTAGAGTTAAGGGGTGGAGTTTAGGGTTTAGGGTTTAGGGTTTAGAGTTTGGGGTTTAGAGTTTAGAGTTGAGGAGTGGGTTTTGGGGATAGGATTTAAAATTTTAAAAAATTAAAAAAAAATTAAAATTTTTAAAATAAAAAGGGGAAATTTTATGTTTACCACTTTCATGGTATCACTATTCATCTTTACCACTTTCATGGTACCACTATTCATCTTTACCACCACTAAAAGAACATTTTCAAAAATACTCTCTTCATTAAGTACCAAAAGACTCTTATACCCTTGTTATCTATATATATAATAAATCATTATTTAAATAAATTTTTAAAAAAATTTATGTTTTTGAATGATACTTTTTGAAATTCGAATTTTTTTATAAAAAAAAAATTGAATTTTCTTTTCCCAAATTTTTTTTATTTTTTCAAAATTATTTTTTGAATATCGAAAATTATGTTTGACACTATTTTTTTTTTAAATTATATTTTTTAAATATTTATATATATTTATTAGAATCATAAATTTCACATTTCAAAAATCCTACCCCACCCCTCAACTCTAAACCCTAAGTGTAGATTAGTTAACCCTAGGGGTATAAATGTCTTTTACCCTTCATTAAAAGCGAGGGTAGAAGTGATTAGTGTAAACGTGAAAAATGTTACTATGAATGTAGTATTTGTAGCAATTTCCCAAAAAAAACAAATGCTATTTTGGTCATTTTAGTTTTTGAGATCTATTTTTGTGACAAAAACTTTAAAAAGTTTATTTGAGAGAATTGTCCTATGGTGGTTAATGGGTGATTCTCTCAAATATACATTTTTAAGTTTTTGTCACAAAAATAGACATAAAAAACCAAAATGACCAAGATAGCATTTTTTATTTTGAAAATTTAATTTTTTTTTTTTTTTTTAATTTGAAATTCTATCCCCAAAACCCTCCTTCTCAACTCTAAACCCTAAACCCTAAACCCTAAACCCTAAACTCTAAACCCTAAACCGTAAACCTTAAACCCTAAACCCTAAACCCTAAACCCCACCCCTTAACTCTGAATCCTAGTGTCTAGATTAATTAACCCTAGGGGTATAAGTGTATATTTACTTCTTTTGATAAAATATTTAAGTCTATTTTGGTCATTTTTATATTTAAGTTCTATATTTGTGTCAAAAACTTTTTTAGGTCTATCCTTGAGAATTTTTCTTAACCATATAATAAAATTTAGATTTTTTATATATGTTATATTTTGAATTTTTTTAAACGGCTATAAATTACTAAAATTGTTAAAAGTCTCACATTCAAAATTTTGATCCATAGTTTAAATTTTTTTTATGACAAAATACAAATGATTACAAAATCATATAAGTAAATAATCTAATTTAATTAATTATTAAGATTAAACGATATATATATATATATATATATATATATATATATATTGTTTTAAATTAAACTATATACCATATAAAATACATAAATATTTTCGTTTTAAAATTTATTTTAAACAATTTTTTTTATAAAACCTTTGAACAAACATTGACAACTTAATTTTTTTTAAATATAAATTATTAAAAATATTAATCCTACAATGAAAATTTTGTTATCAGTAATTCAAAGTTTTTTATATAAATGATACAAATGATTTAGAAAAACATATGAATAGAAAGTATCATTTAATAGATATTTTAAAAATATACTATGTATGTTAATATGATTTAAATTTAATTATATATCCTTTCAAATAGAAAAAAATATTGTTTGGATTAATAAAATTGATTTATATGTTCGCACTAATTTAATTACATATGTAATATAGTTACTGACTTTTAATTATTCAATATATGTTTATTGCTTTATAATATGTATTAGCATTATATACATAAAATAATTTATATTTATAAAGCCTATCCTGGGCAAGATCTAATCTAGTATATATATACAGGTAGGCCTGGGCACAAAAACCGGACCCGAGGACCCGAACCGTAACCGACCCGAAAAAACAGGGTTTCGGGTGGATTCGGTTCTTCAGAAATACCCGGTTGGGTTTTGTATTTTACTATGTTCGGGTTACGGTTCGGTTCGGTGAATAACCGATACTCGTTTGAGTATCCGATTGAACCGAAGCAGTAATTAAAACATCATGCCCGACCGTAAAGCATTAAGCTTTAATTTTTTGATTCTTTCAATCCACCTCTTCCTCTTCGTGGAGACGGCGACTCCTCTCGAGAACGTCGATCGTCTCTGAGAGAATCGAAACCGAATCACATAAACCCTACATCTGATTCTCTATAAATGGAGAGTCCTGATCGATGCAGCTCCTTCACAATTCACAGCGAAACAACTCAGTCTAAGGTTTACAATCCGAAACACTTAATTCTTATTTCTATTTTTCGATTGATTCTTAATACATTCGTATTTGATCTCTAGTTTGATCGATCTTTCATTATTGTTCTTCAATCACAGTTCATTGTTGTTGACTGATTCTCTTGTTTATATTTTGTAGATGGATTCATCAACAACTCCGAATGGAAAAGACAATGGCAATCAAAGAGAGCAGGAGATAGATGGAACACAACAAGAGTTTTCATCTCCTGATAGTAGAGGAAAAATAAAAGAAGTCCCCGGCTCAAGCAGAGCTACGTCTCAACCAGAGAAGGCAACTAAGACGATTAGCGTACGGTCAAGTGTTTGGGAACACTACACAAGGACGACAGAGAATCGAGACAAATGCGTCTGTCACTATTGCAAGAAGACGTTCGCTTGTCCAACCAAATCAGGGACGTCTAACCTGCAGAAACATCTTACCACCTGCAAACATTACAAAGCTTGGGAAGAGGGAATGGTTCGTACTCAGCCTGCGATCAATGAAGATGGTTATCTGAAGGACGCCAAGGTTTCAGAAGCTGTGGTCTGGGAAGCTACAAACGAGATGCTTGTCATTGGTGAGCTGCCACTTTCCTTTGTTGAAAGCTTAGCATGGAAGTGGTTCTGCAACAAAGTGAATCTGCCCAAGCCACAGTCGAGGAGGACCGCAACAAGACACATTGTTGAGATGTATGTGAAGAAGAAAGCTGCATTGAAGGAATGGTTCAAAGTTAACAAACAGAGAGTGTCTCTTACAACTGATATATGGGTCGCTCAAGCTACAGGTAATGATGCTAGTTTCCTTAGCTTAGTATTTGTTTATGTCTGATTTTATATATAAGATTCAAGACTAACTTGTGTTTGTTTGGTTTCGTATAGGTGCTAGTTATATGGTGATCACAGCTCATTTCATTGATGGCAACAGTGTTTGATCCTAGGAAGAAGATGCAGTTTGCTAAGATGTGTTTCGAGAAACTCTACGGAAAAGATACCACGGATGCTAAAGAAATGTCTCAGTCTGTCATGATTGTCCTTTGTGATCTGTTCAAAGAGTACAGTGCTCGGTTTGGTCCTGGTTTAGGCGTTGAAGCATCTCAGCCGACACAAGCTGCATCATTTGGTAGCCAGGAGCAGACAACGGATGAAAGGATCGACTTGATTGATGATTTTGGGTATGAGAGGATGGATTGCATGTATGAGGAGTTGGTTGAGCTGATAGAAGTTCGAGAAGCACAAGATGAGTTGGAAACTTATCTGAAAGAGAGTGTTGTCAATCCGAGAACCATGCTTGGAGTGGAGTTTGATGTTCTGTCTTGGTGGAAGGTGCATTACTCCAAGTTTCCTATTCTTGCAGAGATTGCTCGTGATGTCCTTGCCATGCAAGTCTCTTCTGTTGCTTCTGAAAGTGCCTTTAGCACTAGTGGCCGAATCATTAACTCTCATAGGAGTTGCCTAACTCACTATATGATTGAAGTTCTAATGTGTTCTGAGCAATGGATGAAGGCAGACATGCGTGGCACTGAAGGCAGAATGGTGACAATGGAACAAATTCAAAGTGAATTCGAGTATGAAGACAAGCTCAAGAGAGGTATATCACTTATAACTAATCAGTTATCACTTATAACTTTTATATAATATTTTCTTGACAATGCTTTTCTTTATAACTTGTTTCAGAGTTTGATTCTTAAGCAACACAAGAAGAATGAGTCAAGGAGGAGCTTTGGAGAAGTGGATGATGCGCTTTGAGTTTGTTTTTTAGTTTGGTCTCTTGTTGTTGTTTGTTGTTGGTTCTTTGTTGTTTTGAAAACTTGCATTGCGGTTAAGAAAAGGATTGGTGTATGTTTTGTTCCTTTTTCAAATATGGAATGAAATTTTCAGTTTAATTATACCTCTACCTATGTGTTTCTGCCATTATTATTGTTATTTCCAAACCCTTTGACTCCTTCAGTCTCGATTTATACAATTCAAACTGCAATTTTCAAAGTTTGAAACTGATGAAGTCTTTATATTCCAAACTCTCTGTGGTAATCTTTCTCTATTCACAAGAGTCAAGAGCCAACAAGAGCAGAAGATGATGCGTAGATCAGCTATTTGGGAGCACTACACAAGAACAGAAGACAACCAAAACAAATGTATATGTCACTATTGCAACAACACTTTTGCTTGTGTGCCTAATTTTGGCACATCTAACCTCCATAAACATCTTCAAAGCTGCAAACAGTTCAAAGTAAGTGTTTATGTGATGAGTATGAAATGGTGACATGCTTGATATTCATGTTTTCGTTTATAACTTACTTGTTTATAACTTTATTTCAGATCATGATATCCAACCAAGACAAGAAGAATGAACTGAAGTGATTTAAACTATGAAAGCAATGGAGAAATGGGATTTTTGTTAAGTATTATGATCAAGTATTCGTTTTAAGTTTTTTTTTTTTGGTTATTTCGGTTACAAATTGGAACCGAATGGTTACTTCGGGTAAATGTAACCACAATAATTTCAAGTACAATGAGTATTTGGTTACTTTACGGGTCTTCAATCTCGGAACCGAACCCACCCGAATCCGGTTGGACCCGACTCGAACCTGACCCGTAATTTATATATACTCGAATGAGTATTTGTATTGGAAAACCGAAAGAACCGAAACCCAAAATACCCGACCCGAACCCGATTGGGTACCCGAACGCCCAGGCCTATATACAGGCGTGAGATGAGTTTCATTTTCAGAAAGTCATCTTTCGGTTTTTCAGGGTGTTTGTGTCAAAAACTCAAAATGCATGAGTACTAATTTATCAATTGTGATTCCAATTCTGGACAAGTCTCACGAAAGCAAAATCTTATCACTATATATGATTAAAGACTGATAAATATTAGTTTGTCTGTTACTTGAGAATAAAGGAGGGCTTGGGAGAAAATGAATTGAAGCCACACAGACTGCCATATTACTGAGAGTACAGACAGAAAGACTGGATGATAAGATGGTTACATAATTAGCATTTTCGATGAAAGTTGTATTTTTAGATCCAAAGTCAGGTTAAATTAGAACAAATATTTAATAATCCTTTCATCACAATTCCCATCTCAAAATATCTTCCCCCATAAATGGATCAAAATCTTGATACCAAAAAGAAAGAAAGAAAGAAAAACAGAATCGTTGCTCAAAAAAAAAAGAAAAACAGAATCATGGGACTTATTGCTTCCTTCCTCTTCCTTTCTTCACAGATTGTGTCTCCATCTGTTCTTTCCCGTTCACTTCAGAAAGATCAACTGCATAAATAGAGTCAGAGTAGAACTTCATAGAACCATAACACGAACATATTCGACTGTGAAACTTCCATTATCTCTTTAAAGAAGATTAAAGAAAAGAAGATGTTACCATCAGGTCCTCTGGCCATGAGGGTGAAGAATATGTTATTCAGTTTCTCCATCTTCCTTGCTTCTTGTGCTTGGTCCGTCTTGAACTTGAGACACTAAGATTAAGAAAAAAAAATACACAGAATGAAACAAGAGGGCAACAACAGGGAGGAGCTAATTAACAACAGAGATTGAGGCAATTCTCTGTCTCAAACTTGGCGTAGCTCAACGCATAGACCTTTGAGTAACAAACACAAACATGCTTCACCAAGGTAAACTGCTACCAGTAGATCTGCTTATTTAACTCATGACCCGGTCAATACATAAGAAAATTAGGAGATATAGCAATCACATTCACCAAGACAAAACCAAATTGACCACATGAAAATACCAACGTAAGGATAAGTAGAGTAATCCATCCTCATGGAAACCTAAACTACATTCTCCAAATCAACATCAAAACTATCATTCAGATCAGATATCAAACATCAAAATTCCATACAGATGCAGTTTCAATCAACAAGTATCTATTATAATATACATACATACGAGAAGCACAAACAATTACAAGAAGCGATCATAGAGAAGTAGACAGAGTACCTACCTCTTTGTTATCAGTAACCTTGAGAACCAACTTGCCATCACAATGTCTATACTTGACAACATACCGAGTCTGCACCACAAACATCCAATTCATTAGAAAACAAAATTACTGCATTCTGGAAACGAAACATGTAGATTGCCTTGCCTATTTCAAATCAATCATCAATGTTTATCGAATCCTCAATACGAAAAACTCTCGACGGATCATAATCCAAACAGTTTAAATCTAGCTCAAAATCTCCAAAGCAACTGTGACGAACGCAATCGAGAAAGATAAAGATAACTTACAGATTCGGGATCAGCTTTGAAAAGCTGAAGAGATCGATCTACGAATTCGTCCCATGAAACTATGTAAACCATCGAGATTCAGCTTAAGCTAAGAACGGACTTGGGGCTACTGAATTAATTGCAATCTCTGGGAGAATCAACAAAAAAATAAGATTTTTTTACATTCAAATTACGCTAACACT
This sequence comes from Brassica oleracea var. oleracea, assembly GCF_000695525.1. Classification (NCBI taxonomy): domain Eukaryota; kingdom Viridiplantae; phylum Streptophyta; class Magnoliopsida; order Brassicales; family Brassicaceae; genus Brassica; species Brassica oleracea. The sequence goes on from NC_027750.1 coordinate 39,518,436, forward strand.
TATTAGTTGAAACACACTTTCTTTTGTCAAAAAGACTCTTATGATCCTAAACTAAAGAGAAACTCTCTACTCTTCTTATTTTATTTTATTATTTTTCTTATTATACTTTATGTATTTATTTACTTTTATCTCAACTTCTAAAATATATTAAACAAAAATAATTATCATAATAAACTATATATAAAATTCTCTATCTTTTAAGATCCATGTTCATATATATATTATATATATTAATGTGTAAACAAAATGTGAACGTGGACACCAAAGCGTGGATAACAGAATTATAAAGTAGTTGTGGACATGAACATCTTAACAAATTATAAACTAGTTGTGGATATGAACAATATTCATTCGATTCCATTCATCATCTCGGGATCTAAATTCAACTCTAATCAAAATTACATCCATCCACATCATGACAAAGCGGAAATTTCTTAGATCAGATATCTCTGACATGCAAGATCTATTACTCTCCGACAAAAGGTAAACGCTTCTTCGATTTTTCTCTGCGCTCATACTCACAATATCATCTCTTTCTCATCTTGATTGAAGTTTGACTGTAGATAATTTATCAATTGAGCTGAAGAAGCCAAACGTTTGTATTGGAGATAATAGAGTCTGTGTTCACGTTTTATGGGATATTTTTAGTAACCTGAGTTCATGTCCACGTATTGTTGTATAGTTTTATGCAATCAAAACAAAGAGTTTGTCCACGTTATCTACTATAAACACATTAACATCACATATCCACACATCAGTCATCACTCATCCACACATCACCCGTCCACAAATCACCCAACCACGCATCACTCGTCCACAAATCACTCATCCACAATTGTCATTTCTATTAAGGGCAAAATTGTCCACAATCTGTTGCTGGCCCACAACAAAGTGTGTCACATGTAAAAAGTGTCTGTAGGTGTAATAGAAAGTCAAAAAGTGTCTCTTAGTGTAATCAACTCAAAAAATAACCACGACAGAGAAGCTGAGAGGCTTCTTAAAATATTTATAGCCTAGCCCTGGAGATTTTGTCCCGAACCGATCCAAACCGTAATTTCTTTTTTTGGTTTAACTTGGGTAGATTATTAATGTGTTTGACCGGAAAAAAATATTGATTTTGGTTCAATAGTCCGCTCTTTCAAAATTTTATTTTAATGAATCGAACAGACTAAAATAACCAAAGATAACCAAATTTGACCGAAATTATTTGCTTTTTAACTAAATTAAACATAATAATAATTGAAAAATCATTCAAAAAAAAATTATAATTGAAATTTGAAATTTGAAATTTTCTGAACTAATTGAATACCAAACCAAATTTTTGTTTAATTAAACTCCGTGAATTTTTGTACTGCTGAATTAACCAAAACTAAATTACTTAAATTAAATTAACCATTGGAACCGAGCATGCATGTCTCTATAGTTTATAGCTCTTCATGTGTATTACAAAATTAAAAAGAATGGATGATGATCAAACCCGATCGAATCGGACTGAACCAGACCGGTTCGTGATTCTATGTAAAACCCGAACGGTTTTGTCTGCAACTTTTTTTCCTCTCATTTACTTTTTAGACCTTCCAATCTCCGTCTCTTAACCCTAGTTTCAACCAACTTGAACCCTCAGATATTCTCCTCATTTATCCGTCCGCTTTCCACCAACAGTAGTAGCGGCGGCGGAAATGACAACGGGAATGGACGTATCATGGAGATTTTCTGGAATAAACGATGGAAAATCCGATCCGTCAAACGATTCTTGGGCATCCTCCGGTTCAGCTGGTGGAGATGGAAGATGGATGGAGGTGCCTAAGCGATGGAATATGAAAGAGGATGAGAATTGTTGGTAATTAGAATAAAAGACGATGAGAAAAATATATATGAAAAGTGCTTGTTTATTCCTTGAATGAAAACATAACTTAAATAGGACTTGCAACAACTACTACCGAAACAAATGCAGACTCAACTAACTAGCTTAAACAACTCAACACTTTATCCTACAAACCATGAGACTTATTAAACAAAAAAAACTCATTCAAACTGAAATTTAAACTGAAACTTGCTAGACATGAAACAAACACCTTGAGATTTCAATCATTCCCTTAAACAGAAAGAACATCTTTCAGTTAACTTCTTCATGATCACGCCTCTTCTCCTTCGCACATATTCCCATCATTCCTCTGAGTTTTTCGAACACCTCAAGTTTCACAACTTTTTCATAATATCAGACACTTGCTCTTCTGTTGAGCAGTACTCAAGCTGTATAACTCCATTATTTACCTGCTCCGTTAGAAAGCGAACATGAATATGCTTGCTCCTACCGTGTAACGCATGATTCTTGGACAACTTTATAGTGGAGCTATCGTCGCAGAACACAGTAGTTCTCTCGCCTTGATTAAATCCCATCTCCTGAAAAATGTTTCTCATCCAAACTGCTTGACAAACTCCATTGACTGCTGCAATGAATTCGGCTCATGTAGTGGATATAGTTACTATAAGTTACTTCTTCGATGCCCAACAGACTGCTCCTCCTCGTAGCATGAAGACGTACCCTGATATGCTATTCCTATCATCCACATCTCCTGCATAGTCACTGTCTACAAATCCAACTACTCTCTGTTCTCCACCTCTCTTGTATAGAATGCCATACTCGAAGTGCCTCTGACATACCTCAGGATTCTTTTCACAACATGTAGATGATGTTCATTCGGATGCTCCATGTACCTACTTACTAGATTCACAGAGTAAATCAAATCTGGTCAAGGTGTAGTTAAATACCTCAGACTTCCTACAAGTTGTTTAAACTCTGTTTGATTGACATCTTCTCCACTTGCAGTTTTTGTCAGTTTGTGTCCAAGCATTATAGGATTCTTCACCACATTGCAATCTTCCATCCCATACTTCTTCAATGTTTACTCTACATATATATATGTTGATTGATGAAAATTCCTTGATCATCTCGAACTACTTCTACTCCAAAGAAAAACATCATCTTTCCCAAGTCACTCATCAAGAACTCCTTCATCATACTTTGAAGAATCACCATTGAGTTCCCCGTGTAGATAAGATCGTCTACATAGAGACTCACAATCAACACACTCTCTCCTTCTTGCTTTATGAACAAGGTGTGTTCACATAAGCATTTTTCAAACTCCTTCTTCTTGATGTATCCTTGTATATGGATGTACCAGGCTCTGGGTGCATGTTTCAATACATACAACGTCTTTCTCAACTTGTACACTTTGTCTATTTCACGTTCTACTTTGAAACCCTTAGGCTGCTCTACATACATATTTTTATTCAACTCTCCATGTAGAAATGTGCTCTTCACATCTAGCTTATACATTGTCTATGCCTTCTCTGCAGATAACGCAAGAAACATCCTGACTGTGTCCCATCTTGCCACTGGTGCAAACATCTCATGAAAATCAACTACATGCTTTTGGTGATAGCCCTTTGCTACTATCCTTGCTTTGAACTCATCTACTTCTCCTTTCTCATTGAGTTTTGTCTTGAACACCCATTTTACTCCAATGACTTTGGCTCCTTCTTGTAATTCCATCAACTCCCAAGTGTTATTCTCCTCCATGGAGTTGATTTCAGCTACTGTGGCTCTCGTCCACACTTTTTCTTGCTCGGCTTCTTCAAAAACAATCTGGATCTTCATGTGAGATAAACATCGCAAGTATGTCTTCTCCTTCTTATGAGATGATGAAACTCGCATTGCATGTGATGTTATCTTTCATCCATACATGTGTTTTTCTCTTCATCCTTGATCTCTCTCTTGTTTGAGTTTCATCTGAGCTTTCCTAAGTGTTTCCTTCTTTTGTATTTTCTTGATTCTCTTTTTCATTTCTTTCCTCTGTTTTGGTTTCTTCTTGAGCTTCTCCAGGTACAATATCTCATTTCCTTTATGTCTCAATCTCCATGTCTTTCCATAGCGGTTCGTCACCTTTTGAACTCTCTTCCCATTCACAACATTTGCTTTCATCAAAATGTACATATTTGCTTACGATGATCTTCTGGGTCTATGGACTTTAGAGCCGATAGGCTTTTGATCCTTTGCTTGACCCAAATATCACGCACTTAGTACTCTTCTCATTAAGCTTGATTTTCCTTTCATATGGTACTAAAGCAAATGCATCACATCCAAACACCCTGAAATAGTCAATCGATGGCTTGTGCCCACTCCATTTTCATGTAGGTGTTATCTCACTAGTGGCTGTTGATGGAGTTATGTTCAAGATGTGAACTGCATACTGCACTGCTTTTGGGAAAAATCTCCTTGGTACTGACATCTCAAGTAGCATGCACCTCGTCATGTTCATGATGTTGCAATTTTTCCTTTCTGCAGTACCATTTTGTTAAGGATGTATGTTGCTGTCAGCTGCCTCTTGATTCCAGTTTTTTGCAGTACTCTCCAAACACCTTAGAGTTGTATTCACAACCTCTGTATGTCCTCAAGTAGATCAAACTCTGTCCCATCTCTTTTCCAACTGCATCTTTGAACTCTTTAAAGGTTTTGAATGTCTTAGACTTTTCAGTTAAGAAATCAGTCCAACACTTCCTACTATAATCATCAATGAAGTTGATTATATATCTTTTTCCACTTTCTGAAGTCCGTATGATTGGACCACATATGTCACTATAGACCAATTGCATTCCTTGTTTTGCCCTTCATACGCTTTTCCTTGGAATGCTTTCTCGGTTTTGTTTTCCTTTCATGCATACTTCACATACAGTCTCCACTTCTTCTTGACTAATGGCAGGTAGTCCTCTAACCATCTCCTTCTCTGCAAGCGATCTCAGGCCTTAGTGATTGAGATGCCCAAACCACTTGTGCCATAGTTGATCTCTCTTTGTTATGACTTGCAGACATCTCTCTGATTCGTTGCTAGCCTATTTCACCATTGCCAATACCATAAACATTTGATTCTTAGACATCTTTGACTGGAAGATCAACTTCTTTCTTTCTTTACTTTAGATCTCACACACACCATCTTCTATGATGATCGATGATCCTCAGTCCCTTCACTTGTAGATGTCCTACACTGAACATGTTGTTCTTCAGCCCTGAGACGTAGTAGACTAAGGTAATCACAGAGATCACTCCATTTATCTCTAACCTGAGATTGCCTTTCCCTTCTACCATCATTCTTTTGTCGTCTCCTAGCTTGACACTTTGACTGAAGCTATTGTCAAGCTCTGTAAACCATTCTTAGTACCACACATGTGATTATTGCAGCTTGAGTCTAAGAACCAAACATGTTCTTCATCTTCTACAGTCTTTTACGTACGCCATAAGAAGTATATCTTCCTCCATTTCTGCATAATTTGCTTCTATGTCCCAGCTTGGACACTCAGATTTGAAGTGTCACAGCTTATGACACTTATAGCACTGAACTGCATCTTTGTTGAAGTCTGAGTTCCCTCGTCCACGACCAGGATAACCTTTTCGTCCTCATTCACAAAATCATGTTTGACTTCTAAATCTGCCTCTTCCACAATCTGATCTCCATTGCCCTTCAACTTTCATGGCATGCTTTTCACCCACATGTCTGTTAAGATTCTGTTCATGAACCATTAGAAAAATCTGCAGTCCATCTATTGTCATCTCCTTAACATCGTTTGATTCCTCAATAGCACATACAACATATGTGAATTTTTCTACGAGTGTCCGTTGAATATTCTAAACTACCTTAACATCCGACATGTTTTCTCCTAGGTTGCGCATGTCATTGGCAACCCCTATGACTTTGGGGAAGTATTCGGTGATAGTTTCCCCATCTTCATTTCCAAAACTTCAGAACTTCTTCTTAACCTTTGAAGTTGGGCACTATGTACTCTAATAAGGATTACATTCCTCTCAGGTCATGTGATTCCTGTTTTGACAAGCTCCCACCACTCTTTTGACCTGAGCAGGTTCTCCATGAGAATCGCCCAGTGCTCGCAATCTCTGTCAAATTTTGGTACAATCAACGTATCTTTCTCACTCATCTTGATCTCTCTTTCTCTTGTACCAGGCTCGTTGCAAGCTCTGATACCACTTGTTGGTAATTAGAATGAAAGATGATGAGCAAAAGATATCTGAAAAGTGCTTGTTTATTCCTTGAATGAAAATATAACTTAAATAGGACTTGCAACAACTACTACAAAAAAAAACGTAGACTCAATTGACTACTTAAACAACTCAACACTTTCTTCTACAAACCACGAGACTTATTCAACGGAAAAGACTCATTCAAACTAAAATGTAAACTGAAACTTGCTAGACACGAAATAGACACCTTGAGCTTTCAAGAACACGATAGTGTTTGGTCTCGAAGGTGAGGTGGCGAATGGTTTTGGAGCTAGCAGAGATGTGAAATCTAATGGGTGTGATATGTCTAAGCCATGGAATTTGAAGGAGGAAGATGATGATAAGGTCGTGTTTGATACTAGCGGCGATATGCTCGTTAGCTTTGATAACAGCGTGGAGAACGTGCAAAGAAGGAGGTGTTTGAGAAGGAAGAGAAAGAGATCACTGGGATTATCAAAGGTCAAAGCCTACAACTTTGCTAGCTGCTTTTAAGTTTTTGCTTCAAAGATGTTTCTAGTTTTGGAATCAGGTCAAATGGGTAGCTAATTAATGGATGCAAATCTGTCACGTGAACTTTATAGTCATGTTTTCTATGCGGAGGATATGCATGAGCATTTACGTAGAAAGAGTTGTGATTGAGTTGATAGTTTTGTGCTTAATTCATTTGCTTAACAATGCTCAGTATAGTGAACATAAGAGTTCTCTTTTTTTGGTTTTACTGATTTGGAACTCACTATTACTATTGAGCATTTGGAGACCTTATTGCTAAGTCTGGTATAACAGCTGAAATGCTAGATAGTTTGATAGCTTTGAAGGATTTTCAAGGAGTCGATGGACTGCCTCCTTTGAGTGAGATCGAAAACATTCGCCGTGAGAAGAGTTCAAAGAATCTTCAAGAGCTGAGACAGAACTCCAGATTCGAGAGGAGATTGCCAAATCAAGGTGCGACAAGTGGATGAAACAGGGAGATCCTATGGAACCGGGAGAAGAAAATGTAGCATTGCCCGTGTTTGGATTGTTCTTGGGAAAGGAAATTCCCTGTTAAAGACAAAGAGTTTGATGTGTATTTCTCTATACTTGATCATCGCGCTGCTCTTCTCCGCCCACTTGCTGAAACCAAAACTTTAGGTAGTTGGAATATTAAATGCACTATTAATAGCGGTGAAACTATGGATTAAACTCCTCAACAATCACTTTTTATGCAAATCAATAATTAGCCTAGCATTTAGTATGTTCTAACTATGTACTTAAATGCCTGGTTTGAATGTCAAGTTGGAGCTATTCAATTGGGTATCAGCAGGACATTGCAAAACTAGGAACCAGATATGTGGACAGCACTTCAAGCTGGTAAGCAAGATACTTAACCCATCTCAACTTGTATGAAATATGTGTAGAATGTTCTTCAGCAGAGACACAAGCATGTTGTTGTCTGATTGATGTTTCCAATTGATAGCCAGTATGTTTGTTAGATTGATGGGTATTGATAGCGATCTTGTTCTCATCTTAGGATATGTTTCAGATGGTTTTTTTGACAAGAAACTCGAAAGTTATGGGGAGGAAGAAGCATGGAAAAGCTAAGGCAACAAAGATTTTTCCAATGGGTCAAGCGTTAAAGGCGTACAATATTCCCTCTCTTCTCTGTCTTTATTTTCTTTGCTTCATGTACTGATACTAGAAGATTTATCGGCAAATAACTTGTTCTTTTGGTCATTCCTTAGTGTCCTTTTTTATCATTAAGAAACAAATATGTAATAACAATTTAGTTTTATAAAAGAAATCTTTATTCATTAAATATTTTTATTTAGTTTATTGTAATATAAAATTTAAAATCTATTTTTGGAACATTTCCATTTTTTATTCATAAAAAATACTGGTTTTAGGAGGTTCTAAACATTTTTGATATATAATTTTTTTTATAAAATTAAGTAACATGCCTCCTAAAAGTAAAATTTAGTTATAAAGATTAAAAGCACGAGAATTATAACTTTAATGTATTTTAGTTTGAAGATCCTTCCATATAAGGTAATATATTTCAGTGTTCTAAACAAACATAAGCGTGGAAACTCCATTGGTCCAGTGAAATTTGACTAAAAGTTCATTAATTCTTCTACACCATGCGTGTATTCTCATATGGCATGTAAAATTATCGGCTGTAGAATCATCTGTAATATTTTTTATAGTTGTAATAATATAATTATCCAGCGTTGAAAAAAAAAATGAACATAAACTAATTGGATCTAAACAAAATAATTTGTGTAGAGTAATTTTGTTTAACTTGGTTTAGGCATCTAACTAAACAATAATTTTTTTATCTATTAAAATTGAAGTAGAATTTGGAATTAACCCCACTTCATTTTTAATATTACAAGTTTATGCCATTGGATTTTTTATCATTTAACTGCATTCCTAAGCAATCCAAATTTAATTGTCTTAATAAAAAAAATGACATTTGATCCTAAGCCATTCCTAAGCTGCAAATGGAATTCTAAATATGCAAATATTCCTTTTATTATAGCACAATCTTCATCTTAACCCTTTTTAAATTATCTTAACGATTTTGTTTTTTCTGTAACATCTTAACCATTTGATCTATTTTTATGATAATAGGCTCATTCTAATTTTTACTGTATTACATTAGCTCGTTTGTTTACTTATAAAGTATCTTACCCATTTGATCTATTTTTATGTTAATAGCCTTTATTCTAACTATTTTTCAATGTAATCTAATTGTAAAAATATATATAAACAAACAAATAGTGCAATTGACTATTTTAAACAATAAATTACTACATATACAGAATAAGATTGTTATGTGTAAACATGTCATTTTAAACAAATATCTAAAACGGGTAAATGTTACATTATATTTTAAAAACTATTGATAGTTTTTAAAAATCAATAACTTATATATTATATAAAACTATTGATTTTATAACAGTAAAAACAAAATATCCATATGGGGGCGCAGATCAAACTCCATATCTATTCTAATCAAATCGGTAAATATTTTTTCTTACATAAATAGTTAGACATGGACATTCAAATACATGTTCTGATACATAACGTTTTTTTGGGTATTGGTTTTTTAGATTTTAAAATTAACTTATGTTCGTATATTATAAATTTCTGGTGAGGATTTGAGTCGGATTTTTCCAGATTCAGCTAAATTCTTAAAAACCTAAAAATATCTAAATAACCTATATTTATATGTTGAAAACATCATTAAACCATTTATAAAAAAAAGTAAAAATTAATTTCGAATGGAAGCGCAGGTCAATTTCTAATTTAGATTAATTCTAATTTAACGCCTAGTAATTTTTTGAACATTAATATATTAGCAAAATATAACGTATCAGAATGTGAACATTTGTCAAAAGACTCCAAATCTGTTTTCACATGTGTCGATGTTATGTTTCTTAATTTTTATTTATAATATAAAACAAAATTACAGGTCGGGAAAATAGGAATACTACCGCTTAACACATCAGACTGTTCATCTAAAATAGGTAAACAGGTTGACTCATAACCGAGTCAGCGAGTCAGTCCGAGCCACAGACCGATTCCAATTCTCACGACGACTTCCCCTTTATAATTAAAGAGGCTTTGCATCATGGAATCGGAGGAGAGATGCTTGTAGAAAGCTAATCGAGAGAGAGAGAGAGACAAAGGGGGCGAAAGATGGGGAGTATTGGAGACGAAGTGGATTTAGAGGTGGATGAGACGATCTTCGTGGCGGTGGCGGAAGATGTTGAGAGGAGCAAAACGACGGTGTTATGGGCGGCGCGAAACTTCTCCGGCAAGAAGATTTGCTTGCTGTACGTCCATCGTCCTGCTCGGCCAGCCTCCTGGAGTGAGAATCTTCTGCTTCTCTTTCTCTCTGACTTACCTTTTTTTTATGATAAACCTTTCAATAGATTTGCTCATGATTGAACCTTACAGAGTCTATAATTGTTTTACTATATTAACAAGAGGAAGAGAAAGCATATAATATCCATTTTCCTGATTAGCATTTTAAGTGAATGTAAGAAGAAAACAATTGATTCAAAGTATTTTCTGTATCAAGTTGAAGTGGACAACATTGGAATGATGATGACACTACTTTGCTTCTACTGTAAATAAGACCAGTATTGGTTTGTTTGTAAAGATTCTGACGGTTTGTTTGTCTTAGAACTGGAAATTCTAAGTTTCTTTGTGGAAGCTGGAGGGAAGACTCATGAGTTGATGACTTTAGCTATTGTCCGTTTTCCTTTTTACCATTCTATTTCCAAAACTTAGTTGTAACTTCTGAGATTTTTTACTTTTGCTTACCTACAGCACACAAGAAACTTGCTGGTGGTACCTTTAGGAAGCATGCTGTCAAGGTGATTGAGCGTGTTGATAAACAAAAAGTGGATGAGCTTATGGACTCCTATCTACACCTTTTATCTGAAACTCAGGTATTAATTCTCTCCTCTTTTTGGTGTTCGGGATTAATTGAAAAAGGCAATTCTTTTTATATTCTCATGTGATATTGGTCGATGTAGTTTTTCATATAAAGATATAACGTAAACGGAAAATCCTTGTGCCCCTGTTGTTTCGGTCCTCAAAATTGTGGAGCTTACTTTAGTTTTAAGGCATTCCTAGTCAGGACCCTGAATTGACATAGTTCTTTTTAGGTTCAAACAGATAAACTTTGCATTGCGGGACAAAATATCGAGGAAGGTATCGTAGACTTGATTGCTCGACATAATATTAAGTGGCTCGTAATGGGAGCTGCATCAGATAAGCATTACTCATGGTAAATATATGATTCTTTATTTGATCTCTTATGTTATAAATGTTTTTCATCTGACCTCTGACATTCGTATTATCTATTTAACTTTGACATGCCAGGAGAATGACGGATTTAAAATCCAAGAAAGCCATATTCGTTTGCAAAAAAGCTCCTGATTCCTGCCATATCTGGTTTCTTTGTAAAGGCTACCTTATCTTTACAAGGTAAAACTACTTTTCCTTTCGAATGTTACACAAAGAGTGAATGGACATCTTAAATCGTCGTCTTTCCCTAGCTAAACTATTTGCTTATTTAGATACATCTGTAGAAACTTTGATACCTTCAATTAAATGATTCTACTATCTGTTTTTTTTTTTGTTTTCTACCTCTATTCATATAACTGAAAGAAACACTCTTGAAAACAGGGCAACAAATGACGATGGTAATAACAGACAAACCATGCCTCCCCTAGTACAGCTGGATTCAGACACTGAGACAAGGAGATCAGAGAAACTGGAATCCTCTTATATGAGGAGAAGGTTAAGATATTGGCGTAGCCTCCTTGAACAAGGTAGCGCTTTGCTTGGGTTTTGCAAGGTCCCGCTGCATATTATATCATTGGCTATCAGTATATTGTCTATGTATGGTAACTTCGTTACAGAATTGTGCAGATGGTGAAAAAGACACGGGTCAATTGGAGAGAGAAAAGGTGGAACCAAGACCAACTACTCATTTATCTTCAGGTTCGAGTTCTTCCTTTGGGGAGCAGGTTGGTCCAGAGCCGGCTAGCCCTGAAGTAGTTGGCTCAGATACCCGAACTCCCTCAAATGTCGAGGTAAGAAGAGTTCACTTCATCCTTAAGTTCATCTTTCATACTGATGATACTCGGTTATGCAGTAACTGTACGTTTGTATTTTTTGGCGTGAAAAGACACTATTTTGCCAACTAATTACAGGGGCCGGTTTTTCTTCAAGTTATTGATATAGAGATGTTTTAGAATGTAACTTTGTATAAACGATTTAGAGAGTAGGTCTGCGTTTGCAATATGTTGAAAGCTCTACTTGAAGATGACATGAATCATGTCACATGATGTTGTCAATTAATCTGACTGGTAATCGGGTGATCCTGTGGAATTTCAGGAGAAGAAGCGTGAAGGAAATGTAGCGCGCGAAGTTCATAGGTATGATAAAGCCATGCATGATATTGGCCAATCAGAGAGAAGTGTCTGTGGGGAAGCTCGGAAAGAATGGAAAGAGGATAACAGTACCATGGAGGCTTTATGCAAGGTTATAAGTCCAAATTATTTCTCAGTTTTCTAAGAAAATGAATATGATAATTTCGAAGTGATAGTGTATCTATCCAAATCTGCTAGTAGTGCGATAGATAAATCAGTACATCTTATAACCACATTTACATAAAAGAAATTTTTCACTGGGGGTTCGTAGATAGCTAAGTTTAGCCAGGTTACAGAACTTTAATTGATAAATAGAAATGAGCAGGTACATATATCCATGCGCTTTTGTTCATCACAACAAATTAAAAGCAAAAGAGTCTACTATAGTTGAATAGTTGATGCCACTGCTAGAGATTCTTAAGCCACTGGTACTTTGTCAAACTCGTTTTTCCCGGTTTAACTTTTTTTTTTCTGGTTATCGTCATGCCATCTCACAGGCGAAAGCCTTGGAGGGCTTATGCATTAAGGAGCAGAGTCGAAGAACGAAATTAGAGGAATTGCTAGAGAAAGAAAAGGGCGAAGTAAAGACAGTAATAGAGCAGAACAGCGGATTCATGAAAAAACTTCAGATAGTTCAGAGTGATAATCTTAAGTTGGAGAGCCAGATAAAGAAACTGCAAGACTTGGAAAAAGAACATGGTGAGAAGTTTGATACGGCTATGGAGCTCTTGAAAAGTTTCAGGCAGAGAAGGGATGAGATCCGTATCGATCACGAGAACGCGATAAAGGAAGTAAACGCATTGAGGAGATTGGTAAAAGGAAAGACTATAGCGTCTTCGGGGTCAGAAATGCTCGACTATTCTTTTAAGGAAATCAGCGAAGCTACTAATGAGTTCGATCCGTCCTGGAAACTTGGAGAAGGCAAATACGGAAGTTTCTACAAAGGGAATCTTCAACATCTTCAAGTAGCTGTAAAGATGTTGCCTTCATATGGATCCCAGAATCACTTTGAGTTTGAGCGTCAGGTAAAGAACCTCATCTATTACATATGCAAACATCATCCACATATGTTCTAATTGTTTTTTTTTTTGGATTTCAGGTGGAGATTTTAAGCAGAGTAAGGCATCCAAACCTGGTAACAATAGTGGGTACTTGTCCAGAGTCTCGGTCTCTTATCTATCAATACATTCCCAACGGGAGCCTCGAAGATTGCTTTTCATCTGCAAACAACGTTCCTGCGCTTCCATGGGAGTCTCGGATCAGGATTGCCTCTGAGATATGCTCTGCACTCCTGTTTCTTCACTCAAACGTTCCTTGCATCATCCATGGTAACCTAAAACCGTCAAAAGATTCTCCTCGACTCTAACCTCGTCACCAAGATTAGCGACTACGGGATCTCTCAGCTAATCCCGATCGATGGAGTCGACAAATCTGATCCTCACGTTGATCCACATTACTTTGTCTCCGGAGAAATGACGCTGGAGTCGGACATATACTCGTTTGGAATGATTCTCCTTCAGCTTCTCACCAGAAGACCTCTCTCTGGGGTACTGAGAGACGTCAAATGCGCTGTGGAGAATGATAACATCAGCGCGGTTCTGGATAGTTCAGCAGGCGATTGGCCAGTCTCGCGAGGCAAGAAGCTAGCTAATATAGCCATCCGTTGCTGTAAGAAAAACCCGTTGAACCGACCAGTCTTACCCATCGTTCTACGGGTTATAGATCGTATGAAAGCCCCAGAACTTCCTTTATCAGAAACATCATCGTACACGAACCAGAAAGTTCCACGCAAGCCTCCTTCTCATTACCTATGCCCCATTTTTCGGGTACGTTGAACAGAGTTTGATGATCAGGATTTAAGACAACATAAACTGGTTTTGTTTGTTGTGACACAGGAAGTGATGAAAGATCCTTTGATAGCAGCAGATGGGTTTACTTACGAGGCGGAAGCGATTAGGGAATGGTTAGCGAATGGGCACGATACATCGCCGATGACGAACCTGAAGATGGAAGATTGCAATCTCATACCTAATCAAGCTCTTCATCTAGCTATCCAAGATTGGCAAAACCAATGGTGATTTACCTTTTTTGCCTCTTTTTGAAGGGACAAACACTATTGCTACGTTAACTCCCAATAATTTTTTAGATTGTCACTTTGTAAATTCACTCCTCAAACGTATGGAAAATATATAAAGCCACATTTAGATAAGGGTTTTTCGTAATTAAACCCTTCAACTAATTTTTTTTGAAACAAACTTTTAATTTTGTTAATATATGTTACTTTCCGTCTAAAAAATCGTGACGGAGGTTAACGGTTTATAAATTGGGTTTATAATGTTGAAAACTTAGTTAAGGGAGTTTTTTACAATTCAAAAATAGTTGAGAAGTTTTATCACTAAAAGTCATTAAATATTTTAAAATATTTATTATCATTTATACATTTTTTTAGATTGATTTATAAGATTTTAAAACTAATTTATAAATTTTAATACATTAATTTATTATAAAATTAATTTATACATCCTAAATACATAATTTTAGCACAATTTACAACATATATAATTTCAAAATATTAAATTATTTGATATTTGGCAATAGTGACATAAGAAAATTTGTGTGTTAATATCGTCATTGTCAAATATCAAATAACTAGGTGATTTTCCCGTGCTCATGCACAAGTATAATTATTATAAAATAATTATATTATAATAATTAATTAATATTTTAGTTTTAATTATTCTATTATTTATATTGTATTCAATATGAATGGTTTTAAATAAAATTATGTTTTTTAATTAGACGTATAGTTTTGGATATATATATAATATATCGACTGTTTGGTTATTATTTGGATATATTAGATAACATTTACTTTTCCGATTCAACTATAATATTTTTGTTGTACAAATTAAAATTTTGATTAATTTTGTTATTTTGATGTAGTTTGATTCTTGTATTAGATTTGTAAACATATTTTAGTAAGATTGTGTATAATTCTATTATGTTGTTTTGAGAATCAAATAGTAAAAGTAAACTAAAGTGTTGACGATTCAAAGTTACATAAATAAATATAACAATGGTAGTCATTTGAAACTTTATGCATATATATTTAAGTTATACAAAATACTTAATTGTAATAATTGGTTAATATATATATTTATAATATTATTTGAAAATTTCATATTTATTTGTAATATGTTGAGCCGTTCAATATTTTTATATGTATAAAAATATTACTATAAATAAAGTATATTATTTTAATTTAATGCTTGACTTTGTATAAAAAAATTGAATTGATCTAGTTACTCATTTTGTGGGTATATTGTGTTACAAATATTATGTCAAGTTGAAGTATAACCCTTTCTAATCATTGTATTAGTTTGGTTGTTCATCTTAGATGTGTAAATATATTTTGATTTTTTAGTAATTTAGTATATATTAATTTGGAAAAAGAAAATTATAAAAATAAAATGATGATAGATGCAAAGTTACATAAAAACATAACCAAAAAATTTTAAAAGGGAAAGTTATTTCCTTACTTTGATATCAAGATTATCTTTCTAAACTTTCCTTTTTATGAAATCACATTATATATATATATATATATATATATATTCTTCTTAAATTTTATTAATATTTTATTTATCATATATGTTAATTTTAAAAATATAAAAGGGAACTTAAATAAAAAAGAAACATTAAATTAAATTTTATTCATTAAATATATCTTAATTTATGTTATTAAATTATTTTTGTAGTAATTTGAGAAATAGATTGATTTAAATAAAATACTTAATACTTTTAAAGTATATATTATGTTTTTTAAGATTATCTTTTAAAACGGAAGATTATATTTTTTTACTTTAATATCAAGATTATTTTGTAAACTTTCCTTATTATGAATTACACTATATATATAAAAGATATTTTCGTTTTTAAAATTTATAAATTTTTTTATTATATTTATTTTTTGAAAAAAAATAAAGAAAAAGGAAAACTAAATAAAAAAGGAAAAATTAGAATAAATATTTAATAATGATAATTAGATATATTTGATTCATTAAGGGTATCATCGTAATCAACCACCGTGAGAGTTAACGTGAGCGCGACACGTAGGAAACTGGCTTCTCAAATAATATTATAGAGATTTAAAGTTTCTAAATTATATTAAGTTTTAAGTAGTGTTAAGGATAATTCATCTATGAAGTCAATCTTTTTATCTAGAGTAGGACATACTTTTTCCTATTTTCATGATTTCTGTCTTCGGGCTCATACTTTCCATCTATCTCCCCAAAATAATGCATTATTTTTATTCTCATTGATTTCTGAACAAATACGTTATATTTTTGTTTTTTATCAATAAAATAATATATTTGATATATTATTGTTGATTTATTGTATTACTTTATGTTTCAGTAATATCACAAAGAATGTTAGATTATTTTATCCTAACAAGTAGCAGAAATTGTAAAAACTTATAAAATCATTGTGAAACCGTATTAATAATATGTAAAAGTATTAAAATATTTATGAAACTTTATAAAACGGTTATAAAGTAATGTATTAAAATTTATAAATTAGTTGTAAAGGCTTATATCAATATAAAACAATGTATAAATGATAATAAAGTTTTTAAACCATTTAATGACTTTTAGTGATAAAACTCCTCAATTATTTTTGAATCGTAAAAAACCGCTTAACTAAGTTTTCAACATTATAAACCTTCAACTTATAAACCGTTAACGTATGTCACCCCCTGTCACGGTTTTTTAGACGGAAGATAACATATGTTAACGGAACTGAAGTTGAGAGTTTAATTCACATGATTTTTAGTTGAGTTTTCTTAAAAGATTTATAGGGATTTAATTACTAAAAACTCTTTACATAATATCCAAGTTATAGTTCGAAATGAAAGGTTAAATCATGTCTGTTGATATTAATATGTTTGTGTTGTGAAACTAGAGAATAGAATATGTGTATTCTTGTTTCTGTTCTTATTCTAAATATAAAGAGCTCTTTATATATAGGGAATTACATCGTCATAGAATAATGGAAAGAGTAAAGAAAGAAAATATAAATATGGAAAGAGTACAAATCATAAGGAAAAGGAAACTAGGTTTTTCTCTCTCTCTCTAGCCGCCGGCTCTCTCTCTCTCTCTCTCAAGGGCGCCGGCTCTCTCTCTCTATAGTATGGGCTGGTTATGGACCGGGCCGGTTATGGACATCCACAATATGATTTATAACACTCCCCCTTGGATGCCATAACCATACATGGATTGTAATACGCTTTGGATGTTGCCTCATTAAAACCTTAACAGGAAAACCCAGTGGGACAAAACCATGGTGAAGGAAAAAGAGTACAACACGTATTACTCCCCCAGTTCTGAACATCACTGAAGGTCTTTCAGCCTACGCATCCCAATATGATGCGTGAGCTTCCTGAATGTGCAGGTCGGGAGTGATTTGGTGAACAGGTCGGCTGAGTTGTCGCTAGAACGAACTTGGACTACTTGGACCTCGCCGGCTTTCTGCAGCTCGTGCGTGAAGAAGAACTTAGGCAATATGTGCTTCGTCCGGTCTCCTTTAATGTAGTCATCCTTAAGCTGAGCAATGCAAGCTGCATTGTCCTCATACATCACGGTTGGCGCGTCCTTACCTTCGGACATCCCACAATCAGCTCGTATGTGTTGAGTCATGGACCTCAACCAAACACATTCGCGGCTGGCCTTGTGTATAGCCAATATCTCCGAATGGTTTGATGAAGTGGCCGCGATCGTCTGCTTCATGGAACACCATGATATGGCCGTACCACCATGAGTAAAGACGTATCCGGTATGTGATCGAGCATTGTGAGGATCCGAAAGATAACCTGCATCAGCAAAGCCAACTAACCCTTCTTTATTATGGTTAGTATAAAATAAACCCAAGTCTTTCGTTCCTTGCAGGTAACGAAGAATATGTTCAATCCCGTTCCATTGCCTTTGGGTTGGACAAGAGCTAAACCTAGATAGTAGGTTCACGGCAAAACATATATCTAGTCGTGTGTGACTAGCCAGATACATCAGAGCTCTTATGTCACTGAGATATGGCACTTCGGGACCAAGGACATCTTCATCGTCCATCTTAGGACGGAACGGATCAGTGTCCAGGCCGAGAGACCTCACGACCATGGGGCTAGACAATGGGTGAGACTCGGCCATGTTGAATCTCTTGAGTACTTTTTCTGCATATGCCATTTGATGCACAAGGATTCCATCTCTTATGTACTCAAGCTGTAATCCCAAACAGAACTTTGTTTTTCCTAGATCTTTCATCTCGAATTCTTTCTTAAGATATTCAACTGTTTGGGAGATCTCTCCAGAGGTTCCTAGGATATTCAAATCATCAACATGCACTGCTATAATCACAAAGCCCTGGCCGAATTTCTTTATAAAGATACAAGAGCTGATCGGATCATTCTTATATCCCTCTTTCACTAAATACTCACTTAGTCTATTGTACCACATTCGGCCTGATTGTTTCAATCCATAAAGTGACTTATTCAACTTTATACAGTGTTGTTCTCGAGTACTCGATTTGTTTTTTCAATTCTATACCCTCTGGTACTTTCATATATATCTCATTATCCAGTGGACCATATAAGTATGCAGTTACATCATCCATTAACCGTAAGTCTAATTTCTATCTTATAGCCAGACTTATCAAGAATCTAAAAGTAGTAGCATCCACCACAGGGGAGTATGTCTCCTCATAATCTATTTCTGGTCTTAGTGAGAATCCTTGTGCAACAAGCCGTGCTTTATATCTAACGACAATACCATGTTCGTTTCTCTTCCTCACAAAGACTCACTTGTATCTAACTGGTATAACATCATAAGGCGTTCGGATAATAGGACCGAATACATCTCTCTTCTTTAAAGAGTTTAACTCTACGTTTATACCTTCTTTCCATTTGATCCAATCTGATCGTTGAGTGCACTCATAAATAGAAGTGGGTTCATGATCCTCGTTTAAATCCATAAGTTCAAGTGCTACCTTGTATGCAAATATATCATCAATGTCGACATTCTTTATGTTTCATTGTATCCCAGACAAGACATAATTTATTGAGATCTCATTATTATCAGGTCCTTCAGTACCTTGAATCTTGGCGTCCCAAGAATCAGGATTAGATACATCAGGACCGGCTGCAACTAAGCATTCATGATCGGCCGCGATCGCTTTTAGGGTTTTGGGATCGGCCGCGGCTAAGTCCCGGGTTTTAGGAAAGGCCGCGGTCGTGCCTAGAGTTTCAACAACCTTGGTTTCATTATCTGCACCTTTCTTAGTTTTCTGAGGGTTCTTATCTTTGGAACCTATTGGTCTACCACGTTTCAAACGTTGTCTAGACTCTGTAGCAACTTGATTGTGTCCTTCTTGAACATCACTTCGAATTGGTGCATTAGCAGCTGGTATATATGACTTAGTCACTCTTTTCGGGTCAGCAAAGGAATCTGGCAATTGATTAGCTAGCTTTTGTAAATGTATAATCTTTTGGACTTCTAAATCACATTCTTGAGTCCGAGGATCTTGTCAAGATAAGGATTTTTGATTCCATGTAATTTATTTTACCAGCTTACTATTCTCTCCCCTAATGTTGGATGTCTGGATTCATCAAAATGACAATCCGCATACCTGACCTTAAATAAATCACCTGTAGTTGGCTCAATGTATTTTATAATCGTGGGAGAATCATATCCAACATATATCCCCATCCTCCTTTGAGGTCCCATCTTTGTTCTCTGTGGTGGACCAATTGGAACATAAACGGCACAGCCAAATGTCTTAAGATGGGATATGTCTGGCTCATGACCCGTAAGTAATTGTAATGGGGAATATCTTTGTTCTCTCTCTCTCTCTCTCTCTTTTTTATATTTGATATCCATTATCAAACATATAAATTTCGAAGTTTTTAATTATGGTATATTTGGTTTTTTTATATTTACAATATTTCAGATGTAAAAATAATTTACCTTAGCTCCATATTTTGATTGTGTCACAGCTCGTATGCCATTAATTCCAAGATTTCAAAAATAATAAATTTATTTATTTAAAAAATTTTACATGTTCATTTATTTCTCATAATTATGACAGAACAAAAAAATTAAATAAAAGTGAAAGGAGGAGAAAGAGTTGGGGTCTCGCAGCTTAAGTCAGAGAGAATTGGATACAAACAAAAGAAGTCAAAGAGAACAAGGAAAACTTCTAAACTTCTCTACGGTCCGAAATGGAAGAAAATCTCTCTTGGTTTGTTCTGGTTTTGGGAGTTATAGTGATAATTTTGTGTTGCTACTTAGTTTGTTACTACTTTTCTTGCATTGAGTCAACGACTCTCGACCTGCCGATAAAATCTTCGGCGAATTTACGGCGGAAATCTCTGACGTTCCTACCGGCAGACTCTACGATGAATGATCGCAGGAGAATTTGCCGATACAAACGTCCGAAATTTCGGCCGTAAATTCGCCAGAGATTTTATCTGCAGGTCGAGATTCATTGGCCTAATGCATACATATATACTAAACATGACATAAAAGACTCAACAGTTGATCACTACAATGAGGGTGTTGAAAAATGAAATTTGATGATGTGGATTATTTGATGTTGAAAAGATTCAACATGTTGAATAAGAACAAAGTGGAGACCACCGACGACTCATGTCACTGTCTAAGGATTTATGATATTTTCATACTCTCTTAGTTATTTAAAACAAAAAATCACATTATAATTTAAATATATTTAATTTTATTTCTTCTACAAAAATTTATCATTTTAAATTATCTATAAATAGAGATTAGGCTTTTCAGTTGGATATATAAAAAATAACAATTAATTAATAAAATTAGTATATTGAATTTTATTAAACAAAACTATTGTAGTGTGTAAAAGTTGAATGTGTGTTGAATGATGAGATGGAAGAAAGAGAAGATAATTTGGAGTTTTAAAAGATGAAATGGAGGGTGTTGAATCTCGAAACTATTGTACATAGTCAACAAGGATACATACGTCTTCGGTTCAAAGTGAAAAGTTCAAAAAGAAACTTTAGGCATTTAATTATGTAAACTAAAAATGAAAAATAAAACAGATTTTGTTTGTTTGATACAAACACTGGTAGCAGATTTTATATTCATTCATGCATTGATAATCAATTACAATAAGTATCTCACAAAAATTTTGGAATTGCATACAGATGTACGAAACATGACATAAAAGATTTAATAGTTGAATATTTGGTGTTTAAAAGATTCAACATGTTGAATAAGAAGAAAGTGGAGACCACGGATGACAAATGTCAATTTTTAAAGATTTTTGATATTTTCATATCCTCTTAGTTATTTAAAAAATATAATCACATTATAAATTAAATAATTTATTTTTATTTCTTATACAAAAAGAAATTATCATTTTATATATAAATAGAAACTACGTTTATTTAATTTGGATATATAAAAAATTATTAATTAGTAAAATAGGGTGTTGAATTTTATTAAACAAAACTCTTGTAGTGTAAAAGTTGTATGTGTGTTGAATAATGTGGAAGAAAAAAAAATGATGTGGAAGAAAAAAAAAAGATGATGTGGATTGTTAAAAGATGAAATGGAAGGTGTTGAATCTCGAAACTATTGTACATAGTTTACAAGGATGCATACGTCTTCGGTTCAAATTGAAAAGTTAAAAAAGAAACCATAGACATTTCGCTACATAAGCTATAACAATAATAAAACAAAGTTTTTTTTAGTTTGGTATTAAATCATTAGTACCAGATGTTATATTCATTTATGTATTGATAATTGAATAGTTAAGGATACGATAACTAATTTATAAATAAAAAGCTAATCGAATAAATTATATGCATCATACAATGTGATTTGGTATACTATTGGTTTGTATGGTTATAGTGTACGTCCATATTTGTACAATGCAATAACATTATACAAATAAATTAGAAGAATTATGAAAAGTAATCAATAATTTATTGCCTTTGAAGAATCTCATAAAAATAAATTGGAAGCAAATATTTTGTTTTATAAGTAATCAATAATTTATTTCCTTTCAAGAATGATAAAAATTCTTTCGAAATAATGTTGTCTTCTTTGCTATAACTATAACTGTTGTATTTTCAACACAACACACACCATGCATTTGTATCTATCACCTCTCTCTCTCTCTCTCTCTCTCTCTCTCTCTCTCTCTCTCTCTCTCTCTCTCTCTCTCTCTCTCTCTCTC
>NC_027750.1:39541663-39543907 GCF_000695525.1 Brassica oleracea var. oleracea
TGGTAGCAGATTTTATATTCATTCATGCATTGATAATCAATTACAATAAGTATCTCACAAAAATTTTGGAATTGCATACAGATGTACGAAACATGACATAAAAGATTTAATAGTTGAATATTTGGTGTTTAAAAGATTCAACATGTTGAATAAGAAGAAAGTGGAGACCACGGATGACAAATGTCAATTTTTAAAGATTTTTGATATTTTCATATCCTCTTAGTTATTTAAAAAATATAATCACATTATAAATTAAATAATTTATTTTTATTTCTTATACAAAAAGAAATTATCATTTTATATATAAATAGAAACTAAGTTTATTTAATTTGGATATATAAAAAATTATTAATTAGTAAAATAAGGTGTTGAATTTTATTAAACAAAACTCTTGTAGTGTAAAAGTTGTATGTGTGTTGAATGATGTGGAAGAAAAAAAATGATGTGGGAAGAAAAAAAAAAGATGATGTGGATTGTTAAAAGATGAAATGGAAGGTGTTGAATCTCGAAACTATTGTACATAGTTTACAAGGATGCATACGTCTTCGGTTCAAATTGAAAAGTTAAAAAAGAAACCATAGACATTTCGCTACATAAGCTATAACAATAATAAAACAAAGTTTTTTTTAGTTTGGTATTAAATCATTAGTACCAGATGTTATATTCATTTATGTATTGATAATTGAATAGTTAAGGATACGATAACTAATTTATAACTTATAATCTAAAGTAGCCAATAAAAAGCTAATCGAATAAATTATATGCATCATACAATGTGATTTGGTATACTATTGGTTTGTATGGTTATAGTGTACGTCCATATTTGTACAATGCAATAACATTATACAAATAAATTAGAAGAATTATGAGAAGTAATCAATAATTTATTGCCTTTGAAGAATCTCATAAAAATAAATTGGAAGCAAATACATTTTTTATAAGTAATCAATAATTTATTTTCTTTCAAGAATGATAAAAATTCTTTCGAAATAATGTTGTCCTCTTTGCTATAACCATAACTGTTGTATTTTCAACACTACACACACCATGCATTTGTATCTATCACCTCTCTCTCTCTCTCTCTCTCTCTCTCTCTCTCTCTCTTTCTCTTTATTTACTCCAACAATAATATTTTAACAAGAAGCGAAGAAAAACAACTATGTTTTCTTTTTCATAATACTCTATATCAAATTAGTTTATTTTTTGTGTGTGATTAGTTGTTTCTTTTTTATATTTGATATCCATAATCAAACTTATAAATTTTGAAGTTTTTACTTATGGTATATTTGGTTTTTTTATATTTACAATATTTCAGATGTAAAAATAATTTTCTTTAGCTCCATATTTTGATTGTGTCACAGCTGGTACGCCATTAATTCCAAGATTTCAAAAATAATAAATTTATTTATTTAAAAAAATTACATGTTCATTTATTTCTCATAATTATGACAGAACAAAAAATTAAATAAAAGTGAAAAGAGGATAAAGAGTTGGGGTCTCGAAGCTTATGTCAGAGAGAATTGGATACAAACAAAAGAAGTCAAAGAGAACAAGAAAAAATTATAAACTTCTCTACGGTCCGAAATGGAAGAAAATCTCTCTTGGTTTGTTCTCGGTTTTGGGAGTTATAGTGATAATTTTGTGTTGCTACTTAGTTTGTTACTACTTTTCTTGCATTGAGTCAACGAATCCCGACCTGCCTATAAAATCTTCGGCGAATTTATGGCAAAAATCTCTGACGTTCGTACCAGTAGACTCTCCAATGAACGATCGCAGGAGAGTCTATCGGTATAAACATCAGAGATTTCAGCCGTAAATTCGCTAGAGATTTTATCTGCAGGTCGAGATTCATTGGCCTAATGCATACATATATACTAAACATGACATAAAAGACTCAACAGTTGATCACTACAATGAGGGTGTTGAAAAATGAAATTTGATGATGTGGATTATTTGGTGTTGAAAAGATTCAACGTGTTGAATAAGAACAAAGTGGAGACCACTGATGACTCATATCATTGTTTAAGGATTTATGATATTTTCATATTCTCTTAGTTATTTAAAACAAAAAAATCACATTATAATTTAAATATATTTAATTTTATTTCTTATACAAAAATTTATCATTTAAAATTATCTATAAATAGAGACTAGGCTTTTCAGGTGGATATATAAAAAATAACTCTTAATTAATAAAATTAGTATATTGAATTTTACTAAACAAAACTATTGTAGTGTGTAAAA
>NC_027750.1:39544128-39545856 GCF_000695525.1 Brassica oleracea var. oleracea
CGGCCATTCTATTACTCAAGCTTGAGGTGGTCTGGGTAACCAGACCGTAATAGAACAACCAATAAAAAGTAACTCTCTCCGAAATGTCCTAGCAGTCTTAGCTAAAAAGTCCGAAAACTGATTGCGCACTCGTGGAACATGTATGATTTTGAAGTCCGGAAAGCAGATCTGCAACGTCTCTATCTTCTCCAATTCTGTCGCAAATCTTGGCCATTTTTGGGGTTCATTTATCATAGCAATCAGCTCCTTACAGTCTGTTCCAAAGCTCTGATATGGCGAGTGTTGAAGCATATTCTCCATCGCCCAACGCAATGCTTCTATCTCAGAATGCAATGCTGATTCACATCGAGTGAAGTTCCGTGTACCCATAAGTTGTATGTTCTCCCCGCTATCCATCCAAGCCCATCCACATCCACTGAAGCTATCAGAAGCTGTCCATGATCCATCCACGAGGCAAATCCCAAGCTTAAGACTTGGTTTTCCTCATTGTTGTTGTCTTGCACTACCGGTGGTATCAACTCGTTTGCACTAAACCAGGCTTGGCATTCGCTTTCTGCATATCGGACTAGCTCCAAATGATCTCTGTCTATTCCCCTGAAGAGCTTATCATTGCGAGCCTTCCATATATACCATATTATCCAGGGATAAGGATCCCTGTCTTGGTCTAATGCTATGATATTCTTTTTCCTCCAGAATAGATAGTCCATGTTTGTATAGACACTTGACGCTGGAAATATGCCTGGGCTTGTAGGAGTTGTCGATAAAGACCATGCTTGCAGAGCAGGAGGGCATTCAAATATAGCATGAGTTACAGATTCTTCTGCCTCCCCACACCTCGGGCAGTAGTTATCACACCGCATATTTCTTCTTACTAAATTTCTCGTTACTGCCACCTGACCCGTTATCACTTGCCATATTAAATGACATATCTTCCTAGGCGCTTTCAACTTCCAAGCAAAGGCTTGAAGTTTAGTGATACTTGGTTCCAGTATCAGCTTTTCCTCATCTAGCTTCAGCAGATTTTGAGCAACCCAATATCCAAACTTAACTGTGTATTGTCAATTCCTCGTGTATTCCCAAAGAATCTTGACGATGAGTAGAGCTTATGGCCATACTGCGAATAAGTGGTATATCACCAGGATGGACATAGTTCTCTAACGTCCCTTCCTCCCATTCCTTCGAGTCCTGGTTAATGAGATCACTAACTCTCATGTTCGGGTTTATCACAGGCGCTACAGGTGTAGCTGGTCTAGCAGGTCTTGTTGGGATCCATGGATCCTCCCACACCCTAACTTCATAGCCAGAATGAATCTTCTGTCTGATCCCCATGAATAGTAGTTTCCGTGAGGCGGAGATGCTTGTCCACACATATGATGGACTGCTTGAAGAGACTGCTCGCAATGGGGAGGTCATCCTATAATATCTACCCTTCAACACTCTGGCAACGAGTGAATCAGGGTACTGTATCAATCTCCATAATTGTTTTGCCAGTAATGCTAAATTGAACACGTGAATCAATCTGAACCCAATTCCTCCTTCCTCTTTTGGTAAACACACCTTTTCCCATTTCGCCCAGTGTATGCCTCTTTTTGGGGGATTCGAACTCCACCAAAATTGTGCAATGGCACTAGCGAGGTTCTCACAAATCTCTAATGGAAGCAAAAATGTCGACATGACGTATGTCGGGAGAGCGAGTATAATGGACTTGATCATTACCTCCTTCCCCCC
>NC_027750.1:39546662-39547758 GCF_000695525.1 Brassica oleracea var. oleracea
TGGTAGCAGATTTTATATTCATTCATGCATTGATAATCAATTACAATAAGTATCTCACAAAAATTTTGGAATTGCATACAGATGTACGAAACATGACATAAAAGATTTAATAGTTGAATATTTGGTGTTTAAAAGATTCAACATGTTGAATAAGAAGAAAGTGGAGACCACGGATGACAAAAGTCAATTTTTAAAGATTTTTGATATTTTCATATCCTCTTAGTTATTTAAAAAATATAATCACATTATAAATTAAATAATTTATTTTTATTTCTTATACAAAAAGAAATTATCATTTAAATTATATATAAATAGAAACTAAGTTTATTTAATTTGGATATATGAAAAATTATTAATTAGTAAAATAGGGTGTTGAATTTTATTAAACAAAATTCTTGTAGTGTAAAAGTTGAATGTGTGTTGAATGATGTGGAAGAAAAAAAAATGATGTTGAAGAAAAAAAAAGATGATGTGGAGTGTTAAAAGATGAAATGGAAGGTGTTGAATCTCGAAACTATTTTTCATAGTTTACAAGGATGCTTACGTCTTCGGTTCAAATTGAAAAGTTAAAAAAGAAACCATAGACATTTCGGTACATAAGCTATAACAATAATAAAACAGAGTTTTTTTTAGTTTGGTATTAAATCATTAGTACCAGATGTTATATTCATTTATGTATTGATAATTGAATAGTTAAGGATACGATAACTAATTTATAACTTATAATCTAAAGTAGGCAATAAAGAGCTAATCGAATAAATTATATGCATCATACAATGTGATTTGGTATACCATTGGTTTGTATGGTTATAGTGTACGTCCATATTTGTACAATGCAATAACATTATACAAATAAATTAGAAAAATTATGAGAAGTAATCAATAATTTATTGCCTTTGAAAAATCTCATAAAAATAAATTGGAAGCAAATACTTTTTTTTATAAGTAATCAATAATTTATTTTCTATCAAGAATGATAAAAATTCTTTCGAAATAATGTTGTCTTCTTTGCTATAGCCATAACTGTTGTATTTTCAACACTACACACACCATGCATTTGTATCTATCACCTCTCTCTCTCTCTCTCTCTCTCTCT
>NC_027750.1:39547927-39559646 GCF_000695525.1 Brassica oleracea var. oleracea
CACCTCTCTCTCTCTCTCTTTCTCTTTATTTACTCCAACAATAATATTTTAACAAGAAGCGAAGAAAAACAACTATGTTTTCTTTTTCATAATACTCTTTATCAAATTAGTTTATTTTTCGTGTGTGGTTAGTTGTTTCTTTTTTATATTTGATATCCATAATCAAACATATAAATTTTGAAGTTTTTACTTATGGTATATTTGGTTTTTTTATATTTACAATATTTCAGATGTAAAAATAATTTTCTTTAGCTCCATATTTTGATTGTGTCACAGCTGGTACGCCATTAATTCCAAGATTTCAAAAATAATAAATTTATTTATTTAAAAAAATTACATGTTCATTTATTTCTCATAATTATGACAGAACAAAAAATTAAATAAAAGTGAAAAGAGGATAAAGAGTTGGGGTCTCGAAGCTTATGTCAGAGAGAATTGGATACAAACAAAAGAAGTCAAAGAGAACAAGAAAAAATTATAAACTTCTCTACGGTCCGAAATGGAAGAAAATCTCTCTTGGTTTGTTCTGGTTTTGGGAGTTATAGTGATAATTTTGTGTTGCTACTTAGTTTGTTACTAATTTTCTTGCATTGAGTCAACGAATCTCGACTTGCCTATAAAATCTTTGGCGAATTTACGGCAAAATCTCTGACGTTCGTACCAGTAGACTCTCCAATGAACGATCGCAGGAGAGTCTATCGGTATAAACATCAGAGATTTCGGCCGTAAATTCACTAGAGATTTTATCTGCAAGTCGAGATTCATTGGCCTAATGCATACATATATACTAAACATGACATAAAAGACTCAACAGTTGATCACTACAATGAGGGTGTTGAAAAATGAAATTTGATGATGTGGATTATTTGGTGTTGAAAAGATTCAACATATTGAATAAGAACAAAGTGGAGACCACCGACGACTCATGTCACTGTCTAAGGATTTATGATATTTTCATATTCTCTTAGTTATTTAAAACAAAAAATAACATTATAAGATGGAAGCAACTTCACAATCATATCTGATAGGCAAAAGGTAACAAGTGTTTTACTTATATTAATACCGGTTTACATTAAAATAACAAGTGTTTTATGTGTTGTTATGTAGGGTTTGTTGAAAGCTGTTCATTTAGAGCTTCCTAATGCAGAACATAGAATGTGTGCTAGACACATTCTTGGGAATTGGAAGAGAGATAGCCATGACCCTCAGCTAGAGAGATTATTCTGGAATATAGCTCGCAGTTACACTTTAGGAGACTTTCGTGAGCAAATGAATGAGCTTCAGAGGTACAATCCAGTGGCGCATCAAAACCTTCAAGTCACCAATCCTCACACTTGGTCGCGGGCTTTCTTTAAGGTTGGTTCATGTTGCAATGATAATCTGAACAACCTTAATGAATCTTTCAATAAAACAATCCGCGAGGCA
The DNA here is from genome assembly GCF_000695525.1 of Brassica oleracea var. oleracea. NCBI lineage: Eukaryota > Viridiplantae > Streptophyta > Magnoliopsida > Brassicales > Brassicaceae > Brassica > Brassica oleracea. The sequence continues at coordinate 39,549,353 of NC_027750.1, forward strand.
AGGCGAAAACCACTTCTTGACCTGTTAGAGGAAATTAGGAGACAATGCATGGTTCGCACAGCAAAACGGTCTCTAATTTCTAATAGGTTGAAGACTAGGTTCACTAAACGAGCTCACGTTGCAATAGAATCTGCTATAGCTAAGGGTCAGGATTGTATTAGATATATGGCTACTGGTAATGTCTTCGAAATTGACGACCATGGCTGCTATTATAGTGTTGATATGAATCTGAAAACTTGTGGTTGTGGGATGTGGAAACTAAATGGAATTCCATGTAATCATGCCGCTTGTGTGATCTCCGCAAAGAAGCAAAAAGTGGACGATTACGTTTCAGATTACTACACCACTATAAAATGGAGAAAGACTTATGAGCATAGTATTAGGCCCGTTGAAGGGATGAAGTTGTGGCCAATGTTGAACAGGCTACCTGTCTTGCCTCCACCAAATAGGTTAGGTAATAGAGGAAGGCCAAGTAATTATGCTAGAAAGAAAAGCGCCAATGAATCATCTTCACAGTCAACAAGTAAGACTAGGCTAAGTCGTGATAAGCGCATTATGACTTGCTCAAACTGCAGAAAAGAAGGACATACCAAAGTTAGTTGTTCAAATCCGAGGGTCGAACCCGAGCCTAAACGACCACGAGGTCGCCCAAGAAAGGATCAGGTATGCTTGTGTTGTTTTCTTTATGTCTTTACATCATATTGATATGCTATGTTTTTCATAGGAAGGAGGGTCACAGCTTGGTTCACAAGGTGGATCACAGCTTGGATAATGAAGATGATGGTTCCTTTGTTTTGTTTACTTTTGATTTTGCGATGGTTTTCATGTCGTGAGTTACACTAAAACTTTGATGTTGTGTTTCAGTATCTTAGATGTTGCTTTTGTTGTTCTTAGACGAGTCCTGCCATTACTTTTAAGAATGTTTTTAGTACAAATCAAAATGTTTCTTCTTTTGCCAAAGGAGAGAAATAAAGAAAATTTCTTTAAAAAAAAAACTAACTGAAGACACAGTGGCCCTGTTCGTCCCGTCAACACGCTGCGGCAGCTACGGCGATCATAATTATAAAAGGAACGTTTCTTCTCTTGACATGTTCGTCCATTAATTCTCAGTTCTCAGTGTTATTTTCTTGTAGCTGGTCGCTACGGTATCGTTCACTTGCCGAACAGGGCCATTGTTATTTTTTTTTAAACTAACTGAACACACTTTGTTTCAGCTAAAAACAGAGCAATGATAAAGAAACAGAAACTCAGTTTTGTTTTGTTTATCTATTTTACAAGGTTTTCTTCCTACGACCAGTAAAAGAAACAAACTGTTATGTTCTTATCTTTTAACTTGGAAACATGTTTGAATAAGAAAGAGTATAAGACAGTGTAAAAATGAAGGCGTGAATCTTCTGTTAAAAAGATGTTCCTAGCAAATAACAATTCTACATTTAAGCAAAAATCCAACAGTGGTGTGGAAATTCACCAAACCAAACTTCATCTTTCATAGTTTCACACCGGAATAAAGGACGCCAAGGATTCTCTTGTGTTTTCCACGTTAATGTACAACATCACTACCACATATACACTTCGAACTCATCTTTCACGTTTGAAGAAAAGAGATAGAATCGATATTAGGAGAGGAGATGTTTGGAGATTTGATTTTGTGCTCTGGTGTGAAGAGAGAGAGAGAGAGTAGAGAAGGATCAAATCGAGGGTTCATACGGTTTGGATTTGGGGATAATTCTAATTTTAAACGACTTCGTTTACATGGTCGTTAACGCTAAACGTCCACTTAACGTTAATTAGTGTTGACTAAACTCATATCTAAAATGGCCCGGTCAACATAAATTTGTTAATTTTTTAGCTTAATGAAAAGTTTGTTTATTGTTTAGCAAATTTAAGTAAGTTCAGTATTTAAATGTCCGTTTTCTCCATTATAATTTAAATATATTTAATTTTATTTCTTCTACTAAAATTTATCATTTTAAATTATCTATAAATAGAGACTAGGCTTTTCAGTTGGATATATAAAAAATAACTATTAATTAATAAAATTAGTATATTGAATTTTACTAAACAAAACTATTCTAGTGTGTAAAAGTTGAATGTGTGTTGAATGATGAGATGGAAGAAAGAGAAGATAATTTGGAGTTTTAAAAGATGAAATGGAGGGTGTTGAATCTGAAACCATTGTACATAGTCTACAAGGATACATACGTCTTCGGTTCAAAGTGAAAACTTCAAAAGGAAACTTTAGGCATTTAATTATGTAAACTAAAAATGAAAAATAAAACAGAATTTTTTTGTTTGATACAAAATCACTGGTATCAGATTTTATATTCATTCATGCATTGATAATCAATTACAATAAGTATCTCACAAAAATTTTGGAATTGCATACAGATGTATGAAACATGACATAAAAGATTTAATAGTTGAATATTTGGTGTTTAAAAGATTCACCATGTTGAATAAGAAGAAAGTGGAGACCAAGGATGACAAATGTCAGTTTTAAGGATTTTTGATATTTTCATATCCTCTTAGTTATTTAAAAAATATAATCATATTATAAATTAAACAATTTATTTTTATTTCTTATACAAAAAAATTATCATTTATATTATATATAAATAGAAACTAAGTTTATTTAATATGGATATATGAAAAATTATTATTTAGTAAAATAGTGTGTTGAATTTTATTAAACAAAACTCTTGTAGTGTAAAAGTTGAATGTGTGTTGAATGATGTGGAAAAAAAAGATGATGTGGTAGAAAAAATAGATGTTGTGGAGTGTTTTTTTTTTTTTGAACACCGATGTTATGGAGTGTTAAAAGATGAAATGGAAGGTGTTGAATCTCGAAACCATTGTACATAGTCTACAAGGATGCATACGTCTTCAATTCAAAGTGAAAAGTTAAAAAAGAAACCATAGACATTTAACTACGTAAGCTATAACAATAATAAAACAAAGTTTTTTTTGTTTGGTATTAAATCATTAGTAGCAGATGTTAGATTCATTTATGTATTGATAATTGAATAGTTAAGGATGTGGTAAGTAATTTATAACTTATAATCTAAAGTAGCCAATAAAAAGCTACTCGAATAAATTATATGCATCATACAATGTGATTTGATATACTGTTGGTTTGTATGGTTATAGTGTACGTCTATATTTGTACAATGCAATAACTTTATACAAATAAATTAGAAGAATTATAAGAAGTAATCAATAATTTATTGTCTTTGAAGAATCTCATAAAAATCCCTTCATAATAGTGTTGTCTTCTTTTCTACAACCATAAATATTAATATTTTCAACACTACACATACCATAATTTGTAACTATTAAATTTCTTTATCTCTCTCTATTAATACTAAAAATAACTTTTTTGAAGAAAAAAAAAAAATGTATTTCCTGTGCACACGAAATGAGACAATACACATATCAGTGAAATAACACTACTAATTTTATTATAAAGCAACACCTACAACCCACCACAAGGTCCACAACCTTAAATATTTTTTTCTTCTAAAACAAATGCATGGATCCACAGCCTGCATTAAAATTATACCACAGTCTACAATGAATTTATTTTTTTATTAAATAATTAAAGTGCACACAAGTCCAGCAGTACTTTTTATCTCTCTATTACTACTTTTTTTTAAACAAAATTCTCTCAATTTTTACATGTCTTTCATTTATAATAAGAAAGCAAACACTAGAACTCTTAACTCAAAACTCATGGGTATTTTACTCCGGCTCCAGCTAGCTTGCTCTTGTGTACACATATCTCTCTATTTCTTTGTCTTTTTGTCTCAAATTTATGTGTTTGTGTGATTCATCTGAATATTTGGCTTTGATTATCAGGTTGCTCGTGATTTTGCTTTAGCTTGAGTCTCCTTCATGAGAGCTTGAAGGTAACATTCTATCTCCAATTTTAGTGGTCATATCTGCTATGAATTTGCAATACATACTATCTGATGATTGTGAAGTGTTTGATCGGTAGCGCCAAGAAATTTGGAAAGTTCCTGACATTAAGAGTCATTTATAGGACCATTAGGAGATGTTATATTCATCCTTTGAGGTGATGTAGGTAGAGTAATATGGTTTCTTCCTAGTGAACTGAATTTGAAAACATGTGTATACACAGTATAGTAGGCTCTAGTCTACGACATATCATTCTTAATTCCTCCAACAATGTACTTATACGTGGTTGAACGGTAGGAACATGTACGTTATGGTTCCTGATTTTTGAACTAATTTAAGTATTTATTCTTAGCGGTTTAGGGAGCACTTCCTAAATGTTCTTTTTATCTTGAGTAAGTGATCTTTTTTTACTTTCGGCTTGTATATAATTTTGTTGGTTGTGTTTTCAGGAGAAGAATATTAGCTCAAGTTGGGAACATATTAGAGAAAGATTGACATGTATTGTCTTAGTAATGATTCCTAATACTGAGTTTTAAGGTTAAACAAAGGTATGCTTATGTGTTGACCAATCAGTTACAATAAGTATCTCACAAAAAATTTGGAATTCCATATAGATGTATTGAATATGGCATAAAAAATACATACTTCTTAGGTTCAAAGTGAAAAGTTAAAAAATAAATCGTAGGCATTTAACTGTGAAAGCTAGAAACGAAAATAAAACATAATTTTTTTTTTGATATAAAATCACTAGTAGAAGATATTATATTCATTTATGCATTGATAATCGAATAGTTAAGGATACAATAACTTTATAACTTATAATCTACAGTAGCCAATAAAAAGCTAATCGAATAAATTGCATGCATCATACAGTGTGATTTGGTATACTATTGGTTTGTATGATTATAGTGTATGTTCATATTTGTACAATGCAATAACTTCGTACAAATAAATTGGAAGCAAATACTTTTTTTTAGAAGTAATCAATAATTTAGTGCCTTTAAAGAATGATAAAAATTCCTTCGAAATAATGTTGTCTTCTTTGCTATAACCATAAGTGTTATATCTTCAACACTTCAAAATAATGTTGTCTTCTTTGCTATAACCGTAAGTGTTATATCTTCAATACTACACATACCATGCATTTGTATCTATCAACTCTCTCTTTCTCTTTATCCACACCAACAATAATATTTTTAAAAAGAAGCAAAAAAAAAAAACTATGTTTTCTTTCTCATAATATTCTATATCAAATTAGTTTATTTTTCGTGTGTGATTAGTTGTTTTTTATATATTTGATATCCATTATCAAACATATAAATTTTGAAGTTTTTACTTATGGTGTAGTTGGTTTTTTTATATTTACAATATTTCAGATGTAAAAATAATTTTCCTTAGCTCTATATTTTGATTGCATCACAGCTGGTATGCCATTAATTCTAATATTTCAAAAAAAAAAAAAAATATTTATTTAAAAAAATTTACGTGTTCATTTATTTTTCATAATCATGACATAATAAAAAATTAAATAAAAGTGAAAGGAGGAGAAAGAGTTGGGGTCTCGAAGTTTAAGTAAAAGAGAACTGGACACAAACAAAAGAAAAAGTCATAGAGGACAAGAAAAGTTCTAAACTTCTCTCGAGTCTGAAATGGAAGATAATCTCTCTTGGTTTGTTCTGGTTTTGAAAGTTTTTGTGATAATTCTGTGTTGCTACTTGGTTTGTTACTACTTTTCTTGCGTTGAGCCAACAAATCTCGGCATGTCGGTAAAATCTTTGGTGAATTTACGGCAGAAATCTTCCTAGTGAACTAAATTTAAAAAAATATATATATATACAGTTAAAAATCTTGTTCGCATCTGCAAAAACTTATCTTGTATCTGTTGTGGATGCTCTATGATATGGTTATGATACTCATTTGACTGGTGGAAATGTGCAAGTGGTTTACAATTTTTAAAAGCATTAAATTTTGTTGTACAATTTTACTTGCTTACGATATCATTATTTTTTAGTTTAGATACTTATTTGCAGACATTAACCAATAAGGATGCTCTTTTGGGTATCTAACAAGTCAGAGTGATCATTGCGTCTCCTCGCCCTAGTGATTTTGTTTGATTATTGGGGTTGATATAATCACATACCATATTAGCTTAAATAGTAGCAGGATTCTGCTTTCCGAATATATAATAAGTGTCCCCAATTTCTGGAGCCTATTGAAGCGTAACTAATCCTCAGTTCCTGGATTTGATAAAATGTTTAATAGTGTTTTGAAATAGTTAAAGCTTATGGCTTCAGTTGACATGATTAGCGGAAGATATCTTTCAAATGTATGTAGTGTTCTTTACGAGGTGATAAACAGAGCATCAGATGGATGAATAACACCTCTTCATGTGGCGGCTCGGTAGGGAGCTTTTGTTGCTCATGTCACTGTGGAAGATAGAACCAACATAGATCTTATAGGTATTATCATATTATCTGATTGATGTTGAGATTTTTAAGGGATATTTTGGAGGTATACTATGTTTTTTTCCTCAAATCTTTCTTTGTTTAGTAACTGTATACACACTACTATGTTTGTCATACAAATTTAGATCTTGGGACAAAGGCATGGTTAGAGCAACACAAATATTTTGTGTGATCACCTCCTCCACCAAGCGCATGCATATGAGATTATGACTATGAACAACAGTACATCACGGTAGGCCGCCGAAATAGGTTACAGGGAAAAGTTTTTTGTGTTGCTCTTGGTTCTCTCACGCACGCAGCACATGAGAATTAATTTGTATATAACAATTGAAATGTTTGGTGAGCCACTATTCTACTTTATATCGATGTGTACGGTTGAAATGTTTTGACTGCATGTCAGTTTGTGTTGTTATAAATAAAATGGATCAAATATGTTACCATTGAAAATTAATTCAATGCAATGTTTACGTAAATAGTAAAAAAAAACAAAAAGAGATAATTACACTTAATATAAGCTTAAACTAAGTTAATACAACAAAATAAATTGAATATGAACAAAATGAAATTATATCCCAACTATTCACATGGTATTTGATTTTGAATTATTTTATAGATTTAAATCTTATATGGCTACCATATTCGTCTGTTCTTCTATACGAGACGAATAAAAATTGTGTTCAGACAATTACTGAGCACTAAAGCCCTCCGAAAAAATAACCATGCTACTCGCAATCATCAATCTCATAATATATAGAAGTTAAAACCCAATTTTAACTATAAAAAATTGTTTTCTTAGGCCAAAAAAAAATGGTAACTCCCATTATGTTAATTCCTATTTTGTACCACTTTTGCCTTTAATGCCTTTTACTATTTTCGAAAATAAATCAAATAAATAGTTTTACAAACTAAAAAAATTAGAAAAATAGTAACTACTGATGAAATACCCATATGAAATAGTGATATTTTTTCGAGTTCTAAAAATATTTAAATCATAATTTCAAACTATGTTCTACATAAAGTAGAATTGACATTTTACGAAGTAGAAAATGAAATCCACTTTTTTTATTGAATCTACTATGTTTAGAATACGTGATCTACATAAATAATAGTACCCAAAAAATATTTAGAATACACATTCCGCTTAACCTATCGCTTTAAAACCTGTAGAAATCAAAATCTGCACATTACTATAAATCTAAAAAATTGTAGAAAACAAGTTCTACAGATTTACTGTAAATCTAAAACATGTAGAAATCAAAATCTACACATTACTATAAATCTAAAAAACTGTAGAAACAGAGTTTTACATATTTACTGCACTCTACAGATAAGAAAAATCAAGTTCCAAAATATATGGAAAGAAAATATTTGGAAATATTTAGATTTCATATATGAAAAAATAAAATTTTCAGAAAAAAATAAATAAAATCGTGGGACATAAAGTGTATGTTTAGTTTTTTTTTTAATTTGAGGATTTAAAATTTTTTCTTTTATTTTAACTACTTTAATTATTTATTATATTTTAATATTTACAATTGTTTTGTTAATTGTAATTTCGAATTTATAATTGAATTTGAGGGCATCATTGCCATTTTGAAAATAATTAATCTAATAGGACATAAAGTATATGAGATTAGTCTAATGAGACATAGTTACCATTTTTTGGCCTAAAAAAGTAATTTTCTCTTTTAATTATATAACATATCCTACAAAACGAATGCAAAAGAGTGGAGAAAAATAAGTGTGCTAATAACAACATCAAGATGATTTACTTCCATTGTACCATTGATATTATTGAAACTTTAAAAGGAAAATTGCAATATAAAAGTGATTTATGAATGCCAGTTTCAAAAAAAAAAAATTGCAATATAAAAAAAGTTCTACACCACAATGGATAAGAGTAAGACAAATACAACAAAGAAGAAGACCAAACTACATTCCCCCATATTTTTTGCGTTGCTAATTTTCTTGATTTAAAAATTATACACATTTAATGATAACACAAATTGTATGCTGAAGGGAAAATAGAATTCTATTTTGCAAACTTACAACAAACAAAATCAGGAAGTTTTCGTCACTATTCTGACAAAATTTGTAAGAAAAAAAATATACAGAATATTTTTAGAAATTTAATACAAAATCAAAAACACATTAGAAAAGTATTTTTTAGATCCAACATTTTTGAAATTGGAATAAAAATTCAAACAAATTTAACTTTCATGTATACTTATACTTCTAGAAAGATTGGTTTTATTGGTAAGAATTTAAACCCTTAAGCACTAATTATACAATACGAACCAGAAAAATAGAATGAACAAATGAGTTAGGAAATCAAAATTTTAAGTGATTGGAGTATTAACCTATTTTACTGTAAAAATATTTTAAATAATGTAATATGTATTTTTATCATTATTTACATTTTGCGCTCTAATAACTTAATATTCAGTTTAGTAATTTATATTTTCCAGAGTTTCGGATATACATATTACATATTTAAATAGAAATAACAAAATACCTTAAAATAAATTAAGGATTTATGGAAATAAACCCGGGTGTAGCCCGGGAAAAGCTCTAGTAGGAGTAATAGGAGTCAAACTTGAGATTGTAGAAGCCGAAAAACCGGATCAAAAGAAATGATATAATATAAACGACGTTAAGGAAAATATATAGACGATTCAAAACCGTAACGAAAATGAAACCATGGACTCGAGACGAATCTCTTTCCTTAACTCTTAATATTCGCTCTGTTAGTGCGACGGATCTGTACGAATAGGAGTCCCAGGATAAAACCATGATAGGATTTGCTGGTTTTGGTTGTGAAAAAAAAACGTAATCAGAAATGAAGGAGGAGACGAGTTTATAAAAGGGGAGAAGACGAGCCACTTTCCGCAACTGATGCAGCACGTGCACACGTTAGCGGAAATCTCGCGAGGATCTCGGAGGCGAGGCGTTACGAAACTTCCTCCGCAAGATCTTTTCTCGTTTAAACTTATCGTCAAGAAGAAAGACAGCGTGTTGTTTTTAAATGAACTACGTGTTGTTTAAAATAAAATGCATGCCGTTTTTCGGGAATTAAATGGCAAAATTTTGAGCTTAACTTAGTCCAAAAAGAAAAGTCTTATTGGGCCGGAGGCCCTCCACCAAGACCCAAGACCCAAGACCCAGCCCAAGTCCACGCCCACGCCGAGCCGAGCCGGCCGGACGGCGGCGGCGGCGCGTGCGTGGGGAGCCTTCTCCTCTCTGAAGCTGGTTAACCCATGATAGCATGAATGCATATATATACATCTCTCTTTCTCTTGTCACACACGATGTGGGACAAGTTCTCATTTCTTCATTTACTAAGCCATTAGGCTTCTAATTACACAGGCCCATAGGCCCATTTCTTTTCACCACTTTCCAATTAAAAGTTGGTCCAACAATCCCCTACATGAACAGAAATTACTCTTCTAAACATATGCAGAATGCAGAATCGATAGACTCTAAAAACTATACTTATTCTAATCCTCACTAGACCAGACAGACTTATCGAGAGTGTTTGCGAAAAATTCACTGTGTTTGAGTTGGTGGCATTTTTAAGCCTTGAACCACTAATAGTTAGTATCTGTCGGGTTTACTTTACCAGAAGGTGAACATGATGTCTTGAACCAACCGGTGTTTTATGTAGACCTAGACAACATGCATAACGCAGCTTCATTTTCTCGTAGAACTTAGTTCTCTATTGTGTTCATTGTGGCCCTGAACTATTCCTGGTTTTCATGAGTGAACTTAGAGAATATAGCCTTGCATTTATTCTCCTAGAAACGACCCCATTTCACACTCATTAGGTGATTGACCATGAAAAGTATTGAGTAATACTCCGCTTTAGAAGCTATGGAATCATTAAAAGCTTATGCTTATCCTTCTCACATTTGTTA
>NC_027750.1:39559850-39578958 GCF_000695525.1 Brassica oleracea var. oleracea
GATTGCTATCATCAGTCTTATTGATGTTATTCTCGTTACTGGAGAATATGTATCAAAATTGTCCAAACCTTCCTTTTGTCGGAATCCTTGAACTACAAGCCTAGATTTGTATTTTCCACCAGGTTTTCGTGTCATTATCCATTTATTTCCTAATGCTTTGCAGCCATGTGGTAAATATGTTATGTACCATGTATAATTTTGCATGATAGAATCAAATTCACTCCTGACAGCTTCGTTCCAAAATGGAGCTTCAGGTGAAGCCATGGCTTCTGCCAAAGTTTTTGGAACATTTTCTACTAAAAATGCCATTAGGAAATCTTCACCAAAAGATTTTTCCTTTCGAGCTCTTTTGCTTCTTCGAGGTTCATCTTTTTCTTCATTTTCTGAAATATCATTTGTAGAAATCTCGACGTTTGTCTCAGTTTCTGAGTTTTTGACATTGTCTCTTTCTTCTCGAGTTCGTTTTGAAGCTTGTTTTTCCTTATATGGAAAAATATTTTCGAAGAAAGATGCATTTCTTGATTCCATGACTGTATTTTCATGAATGTCTGATATTGCAGATTTATTTACCAGAAATCGATAAGCATTACTGTTATGTGCACATCCGATGAAGATGCACTCCACTGTTTTAGGTCCAATAGTGACATTTTTTGGTGGCGGTACCGCAACTTTTACCAAGCACCCCCACACTTTGAGGTATTTATACGAAGGTAAATTACCTTTCCATAATTCATATGGAGTTTTGCCAGTTACTTTGTGTGGAATTTTGTTGAGGATATAATTAGTGGTAAGCAACGCTTCCTCCCACATGTTCTGGGGTAACCCAGATTCCTGCAACATTGCATTCATCATCTCTTTTAGAGTTCGATTCTTGCGTTCAGCAACTCCATTAGATTCTAGTGAGTAAGGAGCTGTAGTTTGATGGAGTATTCCATGTTCTTTACAGAATGCATTGAATGGACCATCATACTCGCCTCCTCTGTCGCTTCTAACTACTTTAATAGTTGTTTTAAGCTGATTTTCGACCACGAGTTTAAATTCTTTAAATTTTTCTAAAGTTTCGTCTTTGCTATGTAATAAATATACATAACAATATTTTGTGCAGTCATCTATGAAGGTCACAAAGTACTTTTTACCACCTCTAGTTTGTAAGTATTTTAAATCACATAAATCTGTGTGAATTAAATCTAGAGGTTTATTAGTTCTTTCAACACGAGGTGATGGAATTTTTGTGAGCTTAGCCTGTACGCATACTTCACATTTTTGTTTACTTGTTTTGCATTTAGGAATTAGATTTAAATTCATTAATATTTGTATAGATTTGTAGTTTACATGGCCTAATCTTTCATGCCATATATTAAAAGACTCAACCAAATAACCAACTGGCTCTTTCTTATTCATTGAAACCTTTGGAGCTACAACTTTCGGGGAGGTCACTCTGACGAATGTGAAGCATGTGCCTGACATGAGGAAGAACCTGGTCTCGGGAACCTTGCTCAGCAAGAATGGATTCGCCTCAAAATTTGTGGCGAATCCATTCTTGTTGAGCAAGGTTCCCGAGACCAGGTTCTTCCTCATGTTAGGCACATGCTTCACATTCGTCAGAGTGACCTCATGTCCAGATGTCATCTTCAAAATCACATTGCCGCGTCCTTCAATCTTGGAGACTGGAGTGTTTCCCATCATGAGCTTCTCCTCAGTCTTGCTTTTCTGATAGGTGCTGAACATCGCCATATCGGTGCAAATGTGGGTGGTTGCACAATTGTCATACCACCATTCCTTGGGGTTGTTGCTTTCAACCATGTTGGCTTCAGTCACCACAGCAACGAGATCCTCCTAAGTGAGATTTGCCTGAGCCTTCTCATCCTTGATCTTTTTGCGACACTCAACAGTCTTGTGCCCCACTTTGTGGCAGTAGTGACATTTCCCCTTGAACTTCTCCACATTCGCATTGATCTCAATACCTTTGTTCTTGAAGTTTTTTCCAGAAGTCTTCAAGGCTGCAGCAGTTTTGGAAGGCTTGGCAGGAGAATTAGCGTGTGCCTTTCCTTTGCCTTTGTGCTCATGTTGACACTGTGCTCCTTATCAGTGACCTTGTCAACAGTTCGGTTTCTGGATTCCATTTGAAGCCTCATGATGAGCTCCTCGAGCCCCATCTTCTTCTTCTTGTGCTTCAAGTAGTTCTTGAAATCCGCATAGCTTGGAGGAAGCTTTTCAATGAAGCTGAGAGTTGTGAATGTCTCGCAGATGGACATTCCTTCAGCAGCGATTTCATGGCAAATGAGCTGAAGCGCTTCCACCTGATCCATGATGGGTTTTGAATCCACCGTTTTGAAGTCGTGGAATTTTGAGACCACATACTTCTGGCAGCCAGCGTCCTCACCTCTGTACTTCTTGTCCAGTGATCTCCATAGCTCTTTCGCCGTGGGGATCTCACAGTAGACACGGTACAAAGGGTCAATGAGACGACCCAAAATGTAACCTCTACAGATGAAGTCGGAATGCACCCATATGTCAACAGTTGCAAGACTGTGAACATCATCAATCCCGTAAGAAATAAGGGGCTTGTCCTCCTGGATGAACTTGTCCAGTTTCATCGTTGTCAGGAAGAAAATCATCTTCTTCTGCCACTTTTTGAAGCCTTTGCCATCAAACTTGTCTGGCATCAGCCCTTGAGTGAACAAGCTAGGTACAGCCGGAGGAGTTTGAACTGCCACCGGACCACTTGCAGTTGCTAGCACCGAATAGACTCCGGCGAGTGGTTTCATCAGCAGCATTTCCCGCAGGGAGGATAGTGCTTGTTGTTGCTACAGCGGTTGACGCTGTGATGCTTCCAACGGTTGTCACTGTTGCATCAGTGGCTGCAACGTTGAGTTGAGTTGTTGTGACATCAGTGGTGTCAATGGGGGTGTTGTTATCGTTCGTCATTTTTTCTGTAGATAAAACATGAAGACGAATTAGTACTCCAAATAACATATTATTTTTAAGCAAAAACTAATAGTCTAAAATCGATTTTCATTTTTGGTGTTTGAACCAAATCATATCGATATAAGTCACGAGAAAAACATTTTGCAAACTCGCTTAAAAGCGTTCGCAGAAATCATTTTGTATAGACTTAGAATGTTTCGTGTAGATAACATTTTGATAATGTATCCAAAACGTTTCGCGATAATGCTAGAAAGCAATCCGCAAAGCGTTATGAAACAAATACGAAACGTTTCGCGGAAGGGTTATAAAGCAAATCGCAAACTCGTTTTCAAAAGAACATAGAAACCTTTCGCGGATAAGCATATAGCAAATCGCAAACATCGTTTGAATGAAACCATAAAAGGTTTGTATGAATCGTATATGAATAAACGTTTTTCGGTAGTGCTACAGAGCAAAACGCAAACCGTTTATGAGATAAATTACAAACTTTTCGCGGAAGTGCTAGAAAGCAAATCGCAAACACGGTTCCAAAATCCGTTTTTATAGATCGTTCTTCAATCCGATCAAACGCTTTAGATAGAAAGCGAAATAAGAGTTAAGATTGTAGAAGCCGGAAAACCGGATCAAAAGAAACGATATAATATAAACGACGTTAAGGAAAATATATAGACGATTCAAAACCGTAACAAAAATGAAACCATGGAGTCGAGACGAATCTCTTTCCTTAACTCTTAATATTCGCTCTGTTGGTGCGACGGATCTGTACGAATAGGAGTCCCAGTATAAAACCATGATAGGTTATCACGCGGCACTCGTGAAGAACCTCTAACAATCTAATATTTCTACCAAACACTCTCTAGACTTACGCTATAGGATTTGCTGGTTTTGGTTGTGAAAAAACGTAATCAGAAATGAAGGAGGAGACGAGTTTATAAAAGGGGAGAAGACGAGCCACTTTCCGCAACTGATGCAGCACGTGCACACGTTAGCGGAAATCTCGCGAGGATCTCGGAGGCGAGGCGTTACGAAACTTCCTCCGCAAGATCTTTTCTCGTTTAAACTTATCGTCAAGAAGAGATACAGCGTGTTGTTTTTAAACGAACTACGTGTTGTTTAAAATAAAATGCATGCCGTTTTTCTGGAATTAAATGGCAAAACTTTGATCTTAACTTGGTCCTAAAAAAATAGTTTTATTTGGCCGGAGACCCAAACCCAAACCCAAGCCCAAACCCAAGCCCAAGCCCACGCCCACGTTTACGCCGAGCCGAGCCGGCCGGACGCAGCGGCGCGCGGGGAACCTTCTCTTCTCTGAAGCTGGTTAACCCATGATAGCATAAATGCATATATATACATCTCTCTTTCTCTTGTCACACACGACGTAGGACAAGTTCTCATTTCTTCGTTTACTAAGCCATTAGGCTTCTAATTACACAGGCCCATAGACCTATTTCTTTTCACCACTTTCCAATTAAAAGTTGGTCCAACAGAGATTTGGTACCATCTTCCAAAGATATCTCCAACGTTTAGACAAAAAGCTCGTGTATATCACATATTCTATTCGAAGTGGAGATAATATCCGCAGAATCAAATCGTCAGGTAATGCACTGAGTCTGTCCTCATTTACAACATCTCGATTTCTCAAACTCTCACCACCGATTTTTCTGCCGAAAAATTAACCAAATAAAAACATAATTAATGTTAAGTTTCAAAGAGTTAGGTTTGGAGCAAACATAAACGAAATAAAGAATCATACGATTTTTGTTCCATTTTCGTGAACCAAACGCAAAAACGAACCGCAAACACAGCCTAGCAGACAAATCAAACTAAAGCTTAGAGATGAAGATGGTAACGGTGCAGCAGCTTCATAACCCTTCCATTGTGTTTGATTAGTAAAAAAAAAAAGGATCAGTGAGCGACAAAACCGTAAGTCAAAAAGTCGACATACGTGAAATAAAAGGCTTTTTAATAATTGGTTTATCTCTTTTAAGAAGAACCCAATCATTCACGTAACTAAAGCCCAATGAGGAAAAACCTCTTCTGTGACTTGTGAGCCGAATTTGCTTTAATAATGGATATTTTAAGTCGGGCCGCTAAGGTGAAGGCCCAATCAAACAAAGAGTCAGCAGCTATCTATTAGGGTTTTGGTATTTAAATAGTTTAACCTAATCATCAAAGAAACCTAGACATTTTCTCTCGTCTCGCCGCAGGAGAAAGGAAGCTCTCTTCAGTGACATTGTGAGTACTCTTCATCCTCCGTCCCCTGTGATTTTCTAGTGAGACCTATCGTTAGAGTTGCATGTATCGGTTTTTTCGTAAATTGATCTATGTGTTCGTCTAGTTCCTGGAATGTCTGATCCATGTCTCGCAGTCCTGATATAAGCTTTTTTGAGTTCATTGTCTGTTTTGCCTTAGTGGGTTAATGAAAGTATCTTCCTTTTGATGATTAAGACTACAGTTGCACTGATTGGCTTTGTCAGATTCGTTAGGAGATTTGTGATTGCAATATCATATTACTGCCTAGCCTATCAGTGTGAAGTTACATAATATGATTTTTGTTGAGTCTTTTGAAACTCATCGATTTCATGCTGATGATTATTAATTACATTACAGCTGAACTTAAGAAATGAAGCACAACAATGTTATCCCGAATGGTCATTTCAAGAAGCACTGGCAGAACTATGTCAAGACATGGTTCAACCAGCCTGCCAGGAAAACCAGAAGAAGAGTTGGTTAGTGATGACTTCTCAGTAACGTTATGTTATATATGTTTCACTTTAAACCATAGTCTCTCTTTATTTAATTTCATCATTTGTTTCTATTGCCCTTTTACTCAGCGAGACAGAAGAAGGCTGTGAAGATCTTCCCACGTCCCACTGCTGGACCTCTCCGCCCTGTTGTGCATGGTCAGACCCTAAAGTACAACATGAAGGTCAGGACTGGTAAAGGATTCACTCTTGAAGAGCTCAAGGTTTGTAATCTCTATCTGTTTCTCTTTTTTAGTTTCTTGCTGGATGTTTTGTTCGTATTGTTTAGTCCTATCTTTGATTGAATCAAGGCTGCTGGGATCCCCAAGAAGTTGGCCCCCACCATTGGTATCTCTGTTGACCATCGTCGCAAGAACAGATCATTGGAGGGTCTTCAATCCAATATCCAGAGGCTGAAAACTTACAAGGCTAAGTTGGTCATCTTCCCGCGTCGTGCCAGGAAGGTCAAGGTACTTACTACTTCCGGACAACAATCTTCCAGTCTTTTGATTGGATTTTAGATGTGTGCTCATCATAATTATGTGTTACTTTTTGTTTTAGGCTGGTGATTCTACTGCTGAAGAGTTGGCTAATGCCACGCAAGTCCAGGGAGATTACATGCCTATCGTCCGTGAGAAGCAAGCAATGGAGCTAGTGAAGCTGACCTCTGAGATGAAATCGGTGAATGCTTACGACAAGATTCGTCTAGAGCGCACAAACAAGAGACATGCAGGTGCTAGAGCCAAGAGGGCTGCTGATGCTGAGAAAGAAGAGAAGAAGTGAGGATCCTTTCTTACTAGGTTTAAAAAACTCCGTTATCTTTGTCATCGTTTGGATCTCTGTTTCTTTTTGTGTATCAGACTGTTTTTCTGTTGTTTTGTCAGTTTTTATCTACACTTGCTTTTCTGGATTACTTCCTAGAAGTTTGCCTTTGTTCTACTACAATCGATTATAGTTTAGAGAATCTTTATATGATTATGTCATTCTTTTGTCAATGACCAAAGAAGAATTTGAACCATAAACCACCTTTCTGAAAGTCCTCTTGCAGCAAACTTAGTACAGACGGCATGGTCCTTACCTTGGTGGATTCAATCTTTTTATTACTACAGTGACCAGACAGATACCGCAGGGGAGCAAAGCTAACATGATCAACCCAATAAATGACCTCCTATTATATACTCTTTTTTAACAATTGCTAACAAGAGCTTCTAGCTAAACCCTTGGAGAAGCTTTACAGCCTAAGTGGTTTCTACAATCAACAGGCTATTTGTACATATACTAGGTAGAGATGGCAAATGGAGGCTTGCCCGCGGGCCTGGCCCATAAAGACCCAATGAGGGGTGGGCTTGGGCACAGATTTTACTGCTCGTTTGTTAGCGGGCCTCGCGGGTTATGCCCGCAATGGTATTGGGCCAAAGCGGGATGCGGGACAATTGGGTGGCCCGTTTGAATTTTCTCATTTCGTCTCTTTGGTAACATCGACAAGAGCTTAGAGCAAACCGGAGATGATGATGGCGATTCTCATTTCCTCCAACCGGTGACCCAAACTCATTTACTTCAGTTGTGCCTTTTCCAGTTCGCTTTCAATCAATGAATCATATTTTCTCTTCAAGCTTTGCAATGATGACCAGAAGTCGTTCACTTTCTTTGTAACACATAGAAGGGAAAAAGGGTTTCTTTTTTTTGAAGTGAGTGTGAGTGGAGACGAGAAATTGTACACAAAACTTGTTTTTTATTGTTATTTTTCTGGAAACTTAATCATCGTTCTCGAATGTGAGTTGTCTAAACATTCCTTTTATATACACAAAACTTGAATTTACTTAGTGATGCGAAGACTAATTTTTTTTTTTAACTTGTATATATATCAACAAGATTGTAGTAGGACAAGTTGTTGTTTCTGGAGAACACTAATGGGTACAGTGTCTTATGCTACAAACGAGAGTCGAGACAATATTTGTAACTTAATGGATTTGATCAACCTGATAACTTATTGATGTCTCTTCTTCTTGCTGGTTCTCAAGATTGGTCAAGCTTTGAAGATATGGGCCCGCGGGCCGACCCGCATACCCGCTGCTATAATGCGGGTCAGGATTGGTCATAGGGTTCAGGGTCCGTGTCCCGCAGCGGTACGACCCGCAAAGACCCAACTGAAAATGGTACCACAGCGGGGCGGGACAAATGGGTTGCGGATGAGCCCAATTGCCATCTCTAATACTAGGTGTCTCATGCACCATGTGAAGCAAAAAAATTTAAAATATTTTTTAACAGATAGAGGATGAGCAATGTATAGAGCAGACAAAAAAAAAAGTGGAGTAGAGGATGAAGAAAACCTTACTGTCAGTAGGAATACCCTAACGGCTCCGAGTGAGGAGTAGAGTATTTGAGACACTTAGGTCTTGTCTTGGCCAAAGCCATCACAACAATGCCTAAAGCTCGGAAGGTTTGAAAGATATCGTGTCACCATGAAAGCATTAATGAACCTTTGATGGACCGAAGGAGATTAAGCCACCATTTTCCCACTAACAACTTTTCTCTATTGGCTAATGTGAATTAAAGAAATATTTATGCAAAATGGTACCTAAAACATGCTTCTCGAAACAAATATCAATCACATTTAAAGTTCCAACTTGTGATTACCTTAAAGAAAAAAAAACTGTTACAAGATAGGATAATGTAGACTGAAAAGGAAAACATAGCCAGACAACCAACAAATTAAATAAAGGAAAATACAAATGGTGTCTTCTTCTAGAAGTCATGGAAAAGCATAATAGCATCATCAAGTTTAAACCTAGCTGAAGTGAGCAACACACTCTTAGCTCTGTACTTATTCCGTCTCTCCTTCAATGCTCCTTCTAGTTTCTCCATTGGCAGCAACAACAACTGCCACACAGAGAAAAAACAATTTACACTTATTTAGCATTAGGATCATCTTTCAATCGGTCTTTAACTGTGAGTCTAACCTCTTTCTCTGAATCCGTCTCATGGGTCAACCTGAGACTCAAGTTTAAGGAAGCATGATACATCTCATCCAACATTTGCCTCGACACAATCAGCTTGTTTACCTTCCACAATAGGAACGGTATGTACACTCCCGTCACCGCCAATTTCTACAACAACAAAGAATCTCAGATCAACCAATTTTCTTTAGCTTTGGTTTCAACTTGGCAAAAGAAATACACTCATACCTGCATATGTAAGTAACCATCTTTCCACATCTTCAAAAGGATTTGTGGCGTGTCTTTCTTTTCAGTCAGTGCAGCATCAGCAATCTTAAGACAAAGATAAAACAAATTTGATGTAAAGTTAAGAAACATGTATTACCTATGTTTCTAAATTAAACACGGTCACTCACTTTATCGGTCTCAACAAAACGGTCTTCTTGTGACAAGTATCTGAACATTCTGAAAGCTTCTTTCCCATATCTTCTCATAACTACCGATTCCATCTAAAACGATCTCATTTTGATCAGTTTCAGAAATGTTTTCAGGAAAAGAGTGTATATATATATATATGAATAGAGCACACCTCATCTTTCTGTGCTACGCTGATAATGGATTTAAAATCTGCAAATGAAAATAACGAAATAAGTTGCAAATCCATAAGTATCAGTTAACCAGGGGTTTTAGAAGGAAGTTAATATACCAACTATGTATGAACCATCTGATTCTATCACAAACGCTGGTAGATAAGAAGACGTTGCACTCAATTGCTCAAGGCATGCTTCAACTCGCTCTTGTGTCATTTCGCGGCCTGCGTCTGTCTTTATAAGCTCTTCGTAAATGGAACCCATTGACATTGGAACTGAAAAGAAGATAGGTGTACGTACTATGATCAAATCATATCACACCAAAAAAACATTGGGAACTTCAATCAATTGTATGAAAACAAGAGAGGACTTTACCGGACTTGTCGGTTTTCGCCTTCTTCTCCTGAGATCTTCCTACTTCTAACATTGCCTTCATGACATTAGCACATCCTTCATCTCTCCGCTCTTTCACTATCTCCACACACGCCTTAAAAAGAAAAGAAAAAAACAGATGTTTCATAATAGTGATGGAGTAGGCAAAAACAATATATGAAATGCCAACAAACAAGAGTTTTATTACCTTATGTCTAAGGCGGCGGATGAGCTCCTCGAAATTAGGACGCCAGATTACCTCATTGCTCGGACCTGATGTGTAGTCCACTTCAGGTTGTTTACGCTAAAATACATTTCGGTTCGAAGAGAAACATCAAGACGAAAGAATATGGTAAGTGCTTGTCGATGAGGTTACAAAAACATCCAAAACTGGTAATGGTAAGAATGGTGATACCTTCCCCTCAGAGATGTTGCTGTCGTCATCTGCTACAGTTGAACTTGAGCCTTGCTCGAATATAAATGGAAACCTTATTGCGTCAACTGGAGTTGCTGCTTCGAGAATACGCTCGTCTAAGCTTTCTGGTTCTTTAAAGATCTGCAGCAGTTCCCAAAAAGAGTAAACAAACAAACGGAGAGAACACAAGTATGAATTAATTACCTTGGAAGGTTTGGCGCCTCTTTTCTTTTGAGCAGGACCTTCATCTTTGTTTCCAAGAACAGGTTCGGGAGAAGGAACGCGCTCAACAAAACGTGCAGCAACCAGTTTCTGAAGAGAATCTCTGATAGCTTCTGAACCCATTTGTTTTTTTGAATCTGATAATAGGCAAACAGATTAGCATCCGTCCACTCGGTTAATTGCGATTAAAAGAGATATAATAAGACAGGAGGAGCCACCTCTGTCTCTATCTATAAGCTGTTCCAAGGTAAGCCTACCGTTACTAAGTAAACCATCAAGCACCCCGCTGCACTGTTCACATAGATTAAGGCGTCTTGAAAAGTGATTAACATTAGTCAAACAGTGTTCGGAAAGATGAAAGATGAAGGAATCAGACCTGAGAGCCAAGCTCTTCGTTTACAACCTTGGAAAACTTGTTGTACCTCGCACGGTGAAGAATGTTGCTAAACAGTGCAATGTACTGTACAGTAGCTTTGCTCTCTGAACCATCTACATACATATAAACAAACTTCGAAATTCATCAAAGATTTCTTGGACATGGAGCCAAGAAGAGAAGCGTGACTAACCGGGCGGTTCAATAGAGAAAGCTTGAACGCAATTATGCTGAATCAAGAGGTAGAGAATGTCCTTGACTTTGGAATGGTTGATGTCAGATTCGGCTAGACGAGAGATCTCTCGGGAGGAAAGAGGTCCTCTCCGGAGAAGACACTCGCACACTTTCTGCAAATAACCAAATACTCATCACTGAGAGAGACAACATATCGAAAAGGCCTTAAAAATTACCGATGCGACGGAACCGAAGTGTGAGGTGATGATGTGGACGGCGTAGACGATGCCGAACTCAGTCGTCGTCATGATGTCAATTCGGTGACGGTGTTGTTTGATCGTAGTTTGTGTTTCCCGGTGGAGTGGAGAGTGTTTAACCTAAAAGCCCAATGTTATGTATATAAGGCCCGTTTTTTTCTTTTCCTTCTAAATTGATCCAAACAATGTTTTGGTATTAATACATTTGAGATTGCTATTGCAACATAAAAATGAAATCATAAAAGCTTCTTTTTTTTTTTTTTTTTTGAAACCATAAAAGCTTGTTACAAGTAATAAGCTCTTTATCCATTGTGTTTGATGAAACTTAAAATGAAAAGGGGTGGAATTATCATGTATTCCTCAATCGAAAATGTGTATTTGCTAGAAGATATATAATATAATCACTAACACATGTAAACCAAACAAAATCATAATATTATATGATCTAAATCAGACTAAACCTTAATCTGATTCTCTATAATGATATTACCCTCAAGATTTCTATCTTAATTTAATTTTACATATTCAAAAAAAAAGAAGAAGAGATATTACACTCAAGATAAATGTAGGTGTTATGAACATCCATTTTGCTAATGTTTTAGGAATTGAGCTTGATACAATGTCTTGATCTATATATCTATAAGTTGTGCTAGCGGTTTTCCCCCATTTTTCATTCCAGAAGCTGTGCCAACGGTTTCTCTCTCATTTTTCATTTCCTCTTCTAGTTCTTGGACTCAGATTCACCGTTGACGACTGTCGATTGGTTTTTCCGGTGTCGGCTCTTGTATCATTTGTTTTATGTTGCTCGTTGTCACCAGGCTGCTGTTAGGCGTCATATTGGCTTCCGGTTCTCCGGAATTTGGAGACTGGTGTTTAGCAAGGCGTAAGTAGTTTCAGCTTGTCATCTGTCTACGTTTGCCTCCAGTGACACCAAACGGCGATGCAACATATCCATGTAACATGGAATCACTTGATTATTATGGCAGTGTTACTAGTTTCCTATTTATGCAGGTCAAAGGAGTCTGTTTTGTTTCAAGAGTTGATGCCTTCTCGTACCCGACTTTTTGCAATCCACCCACTGGTGGTTATGGTCCTTTGGATCTTGTCTGTCAGTGGGTGGTTGGCAGTGGAGATGAGACTGTACAGTCTGGTTTGGGTGCTATCTTTTAGTAAGCGTCTCCAGCCTCTTCTTCTCTGTTCCGTCTGGAGCATAGTTGAAAGTGTAGATTACAAGTGTTGACAAGTCCATCGAGAGCAATCGGAGATGACATGAGAAGAGCCCGGCATCTGAGGAAACGAGTAAAATATCTCCTTCTTATGGTTCTCGTTGAAGGTTGAAGATGGTAACCGATACTCAAAGATTAGGATCCGGTCTAGTAGAACACGCGCCAGGGATATGGGACGAGCGAAACTAGGTTAGGAAATTTTTGATTTGTGTGCTTTTGTTCGAATCAATCTTGTACTCGAAACTTCTTTTCTAACCTTGGGGGCATCTCATGCCCATGGAGAGATCCAGACTAATCCTTAGAGTGGTGGTGCGGCCCACAGATGAACTCTCACTCCGGGTATTCAAATGGGCTGTGAGATAGGCCCATATCTGCGTGGCCACAAGGTGAAGTGTAGTGGGGTTCCTTCGAACCCGAATTGCTTAGCACCCCGGAACCCGCCTACCACTAGACCACTACCTTATGGTTATGTAATCGAAACTTGCTCCATATTCTTGGATTTAATTTATAAATTAATTTTATATATATATATATATATATATATATCTGCAAGCTGATGATTAATTTGAACAAACATTATCTTCAAAACTCCATTCACAAATCTTAGGACAAACGAAACTCCATATGTTATGCATGCTTGTGATATGCAAAATTGTTCACAATATAAATGGTTGCACAGTATATAAAAGTTGGATGAGACAAAGGAACCCGAAGAGTTATCAGAATTTTATTGTTCCAAAAAAAAACTCTTTATTAGACACTAATAGTATTCTCGCCCTACGCGCGGGTTGTCAGTCTTTTTTTGAATATTAATTTTTAGACATCAATGATTATTCTGTAAATTAACTGTTGGAATACCTAGTTATGAAAAATCTCTTGTTGTATTTATTTGATATGTAGCACTTGATCTTTGGATGCGCTAGTTGTGGAGAACGAAGACTGTATTATAGAAAAATGTTTTTTATTTTAAAGTTTAACTATAATGTTTGCTAACTCATGGTTGTAATGTGTTTAATGGTTATAACGAAATGTTATTTGATTGAGAAAATAGTATCATTGAAATAGTTTAGGAAGTGCCGGATTATATATCGGAGCAGGTTGGATTAAAGCAGCATATTATAAGAAAAAAGAAGTGAGTTGTGCTTCATATGAAGTAGACGATTCAGTGAAAACCATCGCTACGTGGGTGTCCAACTGAAGTTCCAATGGTATCCAAATATTTCACGCTTGGATCGATTCTATGCGGACTTCTTCTCCTACTCATATCAAATTACTCCCTTTTTCTGTCTTCTCAAAGCAACAACTAAACTCATGGATCATAAGTGATCTCCATATAGCTCTCTTTCACAAACTCTTAATGAGTCTTTCCTCTTACAACGTTTTCTTGTATTTCCGACAGATGCAATATCCTTCAGCATATAAATGTTCGAGAAGATCACATAAACTTCAGGAGGGAAACAATTGTAATGTTTCTTGATTATGACGACACTCTCTGTCTCCCATCGTTGATGATCTAGACAAAGCTTTCATATCAAGCAAGGTTTGTCTTTAAACCACATTTTATTGTTTTGATCTAATCATTTTAGTCTCTATGACTACTCACGTTTTAAAAAAACTGTGAAGAAACTGGCTACATGTTTTCCCATGGCAATAGTTACTAGTAGATGCATAGACAATTTTTTTTCTTGGCATTTTCCAAATATGTTACCGATATAAATAAAAAATTTAGTACATAATTAATTAAACTTTGTAAAGCTAGATGTGGAAAACTTTTTTTCCTATAAACGAAAAAAATTTACTACTGAATTTGGAAGTAAGAAAGTAATGGTGAAATCATATTGCACAACGGCCTGCAAATTAACACTCCCTAGAGTATGTCTCTCACTCTCTCTGGCTGGTTGAATCTGTGATGTGGGGTTAATGTAAGATATTAGCCAGTCCATGGCTGCATTAGTTCACTTTCTGCCAGCACAATATTTCATTTGGTACACACATATTAGTGATAAATTTCCTTGTCCTAAGTACCAAATGAACCTTAGATACATGTGCGGAGTATTATTTATTTTATAATGTGTGGTTTTTCTATGTAATTGTACCTATGTTTGTAGCTGTTATATTATGTTTTAAATATCTTCGGGTTTGGTTATTGGTGGATTTTAGGTTTTTTGGGTTTCACATGGTATTTGTTTTTGCTTTTGCTTTGTATGCTGGTAACTTTTTATGTGTGATTGATTGAGAGAAAATAATTCATTTTGTTATTTTGAGGTTAGAAAATGCTTATTAGCTTCTTCCTAGCAGTGGGTAAATGTACTGGTGAGAAGGGTAATGGTGAAGTAGTAGTAATATGTAGCAAATGTGTACATCGAAAAGGAAACAAAATGAAAATGAAAAAAAAAATTATTTTGCAAAGGGAACAGAAGCGCTAGAATCAAATTAAAAATTATCATTTATGTATATTCGTATATTCAAATTTATATTATGTTTTATATTTGGTTGAATTGGGTTTTATGGTTGATCTCATTATTACGGGGTTAAAACCATTTTAGACGATTTTATTCAAATCCATATTTTAGTCAGACTCGATTCACTAAACGAATCACAGTTGACCGGTCTGACTAAACAAAAAACATACATTTTTAGTTGTCTACACGAAAGAGTCTCTATATTATAAACAATATAAAATAAAAATTAATGTTGTATATTAATTTCTAATTGAATTTTATGAAAAAAAATATTTACAACTATTTATTTAGTTAGGTAACAAAATTTGGAAATAAAATAAAAAAAATAATGTTTGAGTTTTATGGAAAAAAAACAAATTCCACATTTTAGTGCGCAGATCAAATCTATATATTAAACACACATATTTGTCATATGTGGTCCTAATTAATTTAAGTATTTATAAAATTAGTTAGAAACAAATAGTCGACATTATTTGCGTTAGCTTAAGCTTTCAAAGTGTTGTTGTTGGATTAGCTCACAACCTTCCTCGATGAATCTGACCAGGACTAACTCTTATAAGATAATAATGAAACATTGACATTGTTAGTTTCACCAGTACCGTTCTAGAGGGACTGCGACCTGCGCATTTTCACAAGGTCCACTTTTCTTAATCAATTTTCTTTTAGTAATTAGTTAGAGCCCTAAATTTACAAGAATTTGTAGAATAGATTATGAATTTTAATGTTATACATAAAACTCTCAGAAAATATATTTGGTTCAGGGCCCAATATTGAATTGAGCCGGCCATGAGTTTCACTGGCCGTCCACGTCAAATTTGCTGCCAAAAATATAAACTGGGCTAGTGCTAATACGTATAAACTTAATCAAACTGTCTAATGGCAGACGTGACCTAATGTGTGTTGAATTTTTTGGTCTGAATTGATTTTCTAGGAAGCATGTGTATCGTTGTTCAAAATTAAAAAGGAAGAATGTGCATCTTTGTTATAATGGGAACTCAGTTTTAGCAGGCTATTTTGTTTGATTATTTATTAAGAAAGCTCAAGGACCCAAGACATATATTTGTTCATCAACGTCAAAATGTGGAAATTCATGATAATTTTTAAAAAGCCCAAATCCATAACACCAAAAACATGGTAGACAGTCACTTGATGTCCTTTCACTCTTTGGAGTTCTGTTCTTTTTCCTCTTTGGAGTTGACGATTTCGTCTTTGCGTACATCTTCTTTGCCGAGTTCCCCTCCTCCTTAATTCTTGGCTCCTCCTCTCCAGTATTAGTTGCATCAGCAAGGGGCTCACTTGGAATATTGATCTCAGTTGTGTATCCTCTTATGCTCACCCCAGTACATGGGCTTCTTTTGACAGCTCCAAACCAGGCATATCATCACGTGGGTTGTCATAACCTCTCTGCACATGTAAAACTTTGGAAAATTGGTCATCAACGTGAGTTCTGTTACACACAGTTAACACTAGGCATAATGAGCAAAACAAAAGAGTTATGTTTGGAATCACCTGAGAAATGTATACAGTTAACATGTTAGCAACTTAGAATTACAGGTTTACCATTTCCTAACGAACGTTTAACCTACAACTAACTATAAAATAAGCATGTTAACAACTGAGATAGAGACGTTCTACACATTTTTGTGTATGTTTTACCTCCAACTAACTTGGGGTTGATATTTGTTGCCACAACCACCTTGGGTTCATCACAGGATGTTACTAATTTCTCGTTCAGGTGCATCACAAGGCTGTTAAAGACACTGAGAGATACAGTTAATTCGCTACACATACGAAATGTTTGAGTATAAGTCATGGCTTCGCATGAGAATTCTACATTTGATAAAGTGGTGAACAAAATGAATTTTAGGTGTTTCTCATAAACCTTTCAATGCATAGGGTAACTATGATTCGCTGAGTAGTCAGGGCCTCGGCATTGAAAATTAGTTGAATACATCTAACTCCCCCCATGATATCTGCATATAAACATTAGGATTAAGGCTACTTGCATGGGATATCTACACATATTATATAGAGCGATTGATAGGGGCGTAAATGAAAGAACACCTGGAAAATACGTGTTCGTGTTGGCCAATAAAATAAAATGGTCGTAACTCTAGAACCAATGGAACAAACATTAGTTGACGCGATTAGCAAAATTAACCAACGCGCGGTTGCTCAAGAGCCAGGTTGTCCTTTACCATACATTTCTCATACAGTCATAACCAAAGGAACGTGTTTGCATCACAGTCCCATGTCAGTACCCAAAACCAACATCAACAGAATTCATACAATAACCAAAATGTTAGCTATCATCATCCTCATCAAAGTCACGGAGGCGGACACAATCAGGAACACATGAATCTTCCAAGAAACTTTAATGGTCTAGGCGAATTTGTAAGACCATCACCACCACTACTTGTGCCTAAATTTATGCTCAACATATGCCAACTCAACCATTTTATTAACCTTTGGATTTTACAGGTGAGTTAACTCAAGATAGAACATTGATTTTGTATTTTACTTTATGAGTTTTTTTGCTGACGCATATGTTTCACTTCTTAGACTTTCCACCACAGATGATGTATCATCCTCATTGCATGCCCTTCATGGAGCCTCCTCATGTCTTGTTTCCATATCAAAATCCTGACCGCATGCCTTCCATCAAGCCTCGTCTTGTCTTGGTCCCATCTCAAAAAGCTTCCTTAAAAACCAAGACATTGAATCAAGTTCAAAAGGCTCCCCTTAAAACCAAGATACCGAATCAAGTTAAAAAAATGCCCCTTAAACCAAGATACTAAATCAAGTTCAATGTTATATAAAACTTTATTTTGCACTTCAATACATATTCTTTCTTTTATTTACCACTTTGAAATGCCATTTAGAAGAACTCTAGTTTTTACTCTCTTTTTTTGCTCTTATTATAGCTAGGATAATTTACCAAACAATGTATATCTTCGCAAGCGCATGAATGAAGAAGGCTTTGTTCATATAGAGTTGATTGTTGGTTTCAATAAGGTGAAATTCTTATATAGTTATCTTTTTTGTTCATTTTCTATGTTCATATAAAATGGACTGTTTATTTCACATACTCTTTGTTTTATTTTCTATGCTTTGTACTTATCGGTGTTGTTTCTTTGTCTTTGTATATTTATAAGCTTAAAGAACTGACAAGTAATATCCAGCTTATATTGGATTCTCTACAAGGTTCTGATATTGTTGAAGTGCAAGTATTTCTTTTAATTATCCACTCTTGACCGTTTCAATGTTGTGTTTCCCTTTGATTTGGTGAAGTGATGA
Organism: Brassica oleracea var. oleracea; assembly: GCF_000695525.1. Classification (NCBI taxonomy): domain Eukaryota; kingdom Viridiplantae; phylum Streptophyta; class Magnoliopsida; order Brassicales; family Brassicaceae; genus Brassica; species Brassica oleracea. The sequence continues at coordinate 39,577,847 of NC_027750.1, forward strand.
AAATATTTTATTATGCTTGTGTTGAAACTGAAAAGATTTTGAAAGACATTTAGTGCTCTTGTTTTTTTTCTTGTAATTTTTATTTAGTTTGTATGTGACTAAGGAAATGTGTTTTGTATTTGTATAGGGCAATGAAATAAGAAACCGGCATCTCTGGAGAAAATACGTAATGCCTCACGACTGGCGGGTTACGTTTTATCCAAGCCAAGAATATGCAATGCCGGCTAACAACCATCAACACATGCATCTCGAGCAAAAACAAGAAGAAGTGAGATCAAGTTCAAGCAATCAAAATGATGATAACAACAATAATAATTTGGTTGTATAACATCTTCGAATCAAAGCTGAAGGAGTTTGCTTCTGCATAGAGAGAATTGATCATACATTTATTTGAAGCTACCATCATTTGGAAGTAAATTAACATCGCATCTTAAACAAACAAAAAACACTAACAAAAGAGTGTAGGCAAAAATTAAAGTTTGATGTGATAACACTCTAGTTTGCAGATATTTTTCAGCTCTTACATAAATCATGATTAACAAAAAAAGTAGACGTTTTTGGTTATGGGGATGATGTCATATATTCATCTGATTTAGTTTTAATTATGGTATGTTTTGGAATTGATTGATCCGCTTTTTTGTTTGTTTATTCAGTCATATACTTCACTTTTCTAGTTCTGATTCTACGGTAGTAAATAGTGGAGATTACTTGTTATTTCACCATCATGTAGTGCACTTTCTCCTTCGGAATTATTAATGAACAGTGATTCTCGTTTGAAGCCCGAACTCTAGTCTTTTCAGAAAACAGATGTGGATTCCGACAAATATTCATTTTGCGAATGCAAAAAAAAATGTTTATGCATTTCCAAATACCACACGTGACTATGTGAGTAAAGTTCATCATCAATAAACTATATGCAATTAATAAATTAATACAAATTGAAGATATAGATTAATCGTAATTTATTAGTTTTACCCGTAATTAATTGTATAGATATAAATTAATACAAATAGTAGGATACAAAATCAATACAAAATCATTTTTACTAAGATACCACTATGGAACATACACTACAAGAAAACAACATGGATACTGAGGGAAAAAATCGTCGG
>NC_027750.1:39579058-39583601 GCF_000695525.1 Brassica oleracea var. oleracea
CGCAAGGCAAATCCAACGGCTAGTGTCCGTTGGGAAGGCATAGATGCGCTGCATCAGGTCCCCCCCCGGTGCGAAAATCTTCGTCCCTGAAGCTAAGGGGTCATTGTCTCCATGAAACTTCGAGAAATGCTTCACGTTGAAGACGTCGGAGGTGCGAATATGAGACGGAAGGCGCACCCGATAAGCATTTGCGTTGATACATTCATCAACTTCGACCGGTCCAATCTTCCTGGATCGCAACTTATTGTACTCGTGTAATGGCAGCCTATCTTTAGTCAAATAGACCCACACCTGATCACCCACTTTGAAAAGTACCTCACGTCGCTTAACATCCGCCGCGGCTTTATACTTGGCCACAGACTGTTCAAGCTTCTCCCTAGCGCGAAGATGTACTGTCTCAAGCTCGGCAACAAAGTCTACTGCCTCTCCGTGAAGGCGTGTTTTGTCTGGGACGATCGCCAAGTCAAGGGGACAGCGAGGAAACTTACCATATACGATCTGAAAAGGCGAGTAACCAGAGCTCCTGTCAACAGCATGATTATGAGCAAATTCTGCCTTACACAACTTGGCGTCCCAACTCTTGATATTGTCGCCCACGAGGCACCTGAGAAGATCGCCCAACGCTCGATTAGTCACTTCCGTCTGGCCATCAGTCTGAGGATGATAGGCAGTACTCATGTCCAAGCTCGTGCCCAGAAGCTTCCAAAGAGATCGCCAAAAGTGACTGAGAAAACGAGTATCGCGATCAGACACAATAGACGATGGCAGACCGTGAATCCGATATACTTCACGAAAGAACAAGGTGGCGACGTTGACAGCATCCGTAGTCTTCTTACATGGTATAAAATGTGCCATCTGCGAAAAGCGATCTACCACCACAAAGATAGAATCAAACCCTCGTTGAGTCCGCGGTAATCCAAGAACGAAGTCCATACTGACGTCCGTCCAAGGCTGAGTGGGGATCGGTAAAGGGAGATACAGCCCGCCATTCGTTGCTTTCCCTTTAGCCTGTTGGCAAGTGCGACAACGCGCCACAAAGCGCTCAACATCTCTCCTAAGAGTCGGCCAAAAATATGTCTGAGCGACCAGCTGCAACGTCCGGTCCCTGCCCACATGACCCTCATTATGCAGTTCACTAATGATCTGGAGACGCAGGCTACACTCAGGGATGCAAATGCGTAGGTCCTTAAAAAGAAACCCATCGTCGAGGGAGTAAGTTGACGAGATACCGGACTTAACGTCAGCGAGGATACGGCCAAAGAAGGCGTCGGTCTCATATAGATCAGCAAACGTCTCAAAGCCTGCAACTGTAGTATGCATTGTCGTGACGAGTGTGTGACGACGACTGAGTTCATCAGCCACACGGTTAAATTTCCCCGGCTGATGGCAAATAGAAAAGGTGAATTGCTGGAGGTATGCAATCCAGGAGGCGTGCCGCGAAGAAACCTTTGCCTGACTGTCCAAGTGCCGCAATGCATCGTGGTCGGTACACAATACAAACTCTTTGTGAACCAAATAGTGCCTCCAATGCTTAATAGATTGGACTATGGCGTAGAACTCGATGTCGTATGTACTGTAACGTCCGCGAGCCCCAGCTAACTTCTCGCTATAGTACGCAATCAGACGCCCCTTTTGGCTCAAGAATGCTCCAATTCCGAATTTAGAAGCATCGCAATGTAGCTCAAAAGTTTTGTCAAAATCTGGTAAGATCAAGATCGGCGCCGTGGTTAATTTTTCTTTGATCAACTCGAAGACTGCAGTCGCTTCAGACGTCCATTGAAATGCTCCCTCGCGCATACAATTGGTAATCGGTGTCATGATCGTACTGAAGTGACTCACGAAGCGCCAATAGAATGAAGCTAGTCCATGGAAGCTACGTACCTCAGAAACAGTCTTAGGGATTGGCCAAGATTTTACTGCTTCAACTTTCGAAGGATCAACTGACAGACCCTAAGAAGAGACTACATAGCCCAAGAAGAGCACTTCACTGACCCCGAATTCACACTTCTGGCACGCTGCGAAGAACTTCTCACGATGCAGGACAATCAAGACCTGGCGCAGATGCGCTATGTGATCCTGTATCGAGGCGCTAAAGATGAGAATGTCATCGAAGTAGACGACGACAAATTTTCCAATGAATGGTCGCAGTGACTGATTCATTATACGCATAAAAGTGCTCGGAGCGTTCGATAACCCAATAGGCATGACGAGCCATTCAAACAATTCTTCTCTGGTTTTGAACGCCGTCTTCCACTCATCACCTGGACGTATCCTGATCTGGTGATAACCACTTTTCAAATCGATTTTGGAGAAGACCGTCGCCGTGCCAATCTGATCCAGTAAATCATCCAGCCTTGGAATGGGAAATCGATACCTGACGGTGATTTTGTTGATGGCGCGACTGTCGACGAACATGCGCCATGTCCCATCTTTTTTTAGAATGAGAAGGGCAGGAACAGCACAAAGGCTAAGACTTTCGCGCACATAACCTTTCTGTAGTAGCTCCTCCACTTGTTGACGCAGTTCCTCATGTTCGCTCAAACTCATTCGGGAATGCGGTCGATTAGGAAGCGAGGCACCTGGAACGAGGTCGATGTGGTGCTGTATATCACGCAGGGGTGGTAACCCGGTTGACAACTCAGTCAGAAACACATCAGCGAACTCATTCAGGAGAGGGTTGAATGTTGTTGACGTGCTGCTGGAGAGGAGTCGGGACGTAGACGCCGGGAAAATGGCGTAAGCGACGCCCTCTTGTTGAAGCTCCGAGACAAAGGCTGCGTAAGAGCAAAGCAGTGTCGAGGGCTGGCCCTGTTGCGGGAGTTGGTGTGGAGGAGACGGAGGCGCTGGTAAAGCCTCATCATGAGATGGAACGAGAACAATCTTATGTGTCTCCCACAAGAAGGTGTATGTGTTCTGAAACCCATCATGAATGATCCTTCTATCAAATTCCCACGGACGTCCCAACAAAAGGTGGTTGATGTCCATAGGAGCAATATCACAGTAGGTGCAATCACGATAAAAGTCACCGATGGAGAAGGGAACCAATGCACGATGAGTGATGCGCACGTTAACTCTCTCGTCTAGCCAACCAAGTGTATAAGGAGCTGGATGTGGTTCGCGCACCAAACCTAGCTTCTCCACTGCATCATCAGCAATCACGTTTCTGCAACTGCCCGAGTCAATGGCGTACGTGCAAATCTGACACTTGATCATACATGTAGACCGGAAGATATTCGTGCGCAGCCACATAGTATCTTGACGATGTGGAGTCGTACAAGAACGTCTGACGACAAGCAGCTTGTTGGTAGCTCCATTAAGTGGCAAGACTGCATCATCTTCATCCTTGTCGTCTTCATCGTAAGAATCGTACACAGGGGAGTCGTCATCCTTAATTCCATCGGCGATCAAACCACGACGTTGTTGGTGAGGACACGCCGCTTGACGATGACCTTGCTCGCCACACGAGAAACACTTCACTGCTGGGATACGATTCGAACGTCGCAGCTGTTGATCATCTGGTGCTGTCTGTGGTTTCGTAGTCACAGTACCAATGTCGGTGTTTTTTTGTTGTGTTGTAGGGGCCTACAAACTAGACTCTGAAACACGGGATCGTGATGACTGCGAATTCTAATTTGACGCCGCAGATCGAGTCTGTTGTTCAAAAGAAGCTGCACGACGGTGAGCTTCAGCGATGGTGGTAGGATCGAACTGAGCCAAGGAGTTTTGAAGTGGGGTTCTCAGACCACCAATGAACCTTGAGACAAGTTGATCCTCACTGTCGTATATCTCTGTTCGTGTCAGTAACAGAGCAAACTCTTCAGCATATTCATCCACAGAGCGTGATCCCTGTTTCAGATTCTGAAGCTTGTTGTAGGTCAAGCGATCATAGTTGTGGGGCAGGAAGGTTGCTCGCAGATGTTTTTTGAGTTTCTCCCATGTCTGGATAGGTTGGCGACCTGTGCGAGCCCTAGTGGTTTTGAGTTGTTTCCACCAAGAAGCTGCATGTCCTCTGAATCTCATAGCCACCAATGGTACTCTTCGATCCTCAGGTACTTGTTTAAAGTCAAGGATCTCCTCGACAGAGACCATCCAGTCCAAGAGTACATCGCCGCGACCTCCTCCATGAAATTCCGGAATCTCCACTTTAAACGATGACTCCCAGCGAGATTCCACGTTCTCTCCACGAGGAAAACAATGAACACGGTGGTCCATGTTTTCATGATCTCCTAGATTGCGATTTGCAAAAGGGTTGTGTTCCCCATTTGCTGCGCGTTCTGCCAATCGCGGATTATGATTAGGTAAACGATTCACCAGTGTTTCGCCTAATTCCAGTATAGATTGCTGGAGTGTTCGCTGTAGATCTTCATGCATTGCTAACAAAGCTTGACGAAACTCCGTCCAATCAGCAGGTGCTGCATCCTTGGGTAAATCGACTTTCTTTGGAGGCATGATTGCAATAGAAGACAAACCCAGAACGTTCCAAGTCTGATACCAACTGATAGAGATGCGGAAGCAAAGTAACGAAATCAAACTCAAACTCTCC
>NC_027750.1:39583701-39589209 GCF_000695525.1 Brassica oleracea var. oleracea
ATTTTGTGTTTCCTCGGAATTTCCTCGGAATTTCCTCGGAAATTCCTAGAATTTCCCGAGGATTTCATTTTCCGTCGGAATGTCCGTCAGAATACCGCTGTTTTCTTGTAGTGATATCGCAACAAAAGCGTTGCAGAACTTGTAGCCGGAGTTGCTTCTTGCAGCAGCAAAACCAGAAAGCCCATTAAGCGATCCTTCGTTTAGGATGTGCCTGAAGGTGTTAAGCCGGTGAACACTGATATAAGCATGGATTCAAACCAGGACCGGACCCACACCTTTGTGGGGGTGTGGCACGTGCCACAGACTACTTTTATAAGAATGTGTCCAAACAAATATACAGTTGGAGATTGCAAGCTCTGGTGGTTTAAAAATTTCAGTTGTGCCCCATGTATCTCAAGTTCAATCCGTGAATTTGTTTTTCAGACTGCTTACACATTTTATTATTTTCTAGTCACTTTCCATAAAACAAGTTTTCATTTTCCTTTGTTCTTTACTGCCTATTAGAAAAAAAATATTTTCTTCCTTTTCTTTAATATTAATTTTACTTTTATAAAATAAAAGTTACTTTATTTAAGTTTTACTTTAAATTTTATTTTTATCAAATTTGTATTTTCCAATAGTTAAATTAAAATAATAACTAAAATGAATAGTTTTTTTCATAATCAAGTTCTTTAAAATATAATACTTAAAAATATTTAACATTCTAAAAATTATCTTCTTATTATTTAAATTATTTTAAAAATAAAATTTTAAATTTTAAAAAGTAATTTTTTTCTAAAAATATAACATAACATAAATTTTAATGAATAATTTAATTTATAATTATTATTGTATTATATATTTATGATAAAACTTTACAAATATATATTGTGTGCCCCATGTTAAATTATTTTCTGGGTCCTCCCCTGATTCAGGCCGTCTGAGAGAAAAAGAGATTAATCAGAGAACAACTTCTTAAGAAAAGTGTTATGTCAACAACTTCTTCTTGTTCTCGCCGGTGTTGTGAGCATCGGCCAGCTTTCAAATCGGGCAGAAGAACGCAATACGACATAGCTGGAAGTGATGCGTGATAGAGTTTAAGCTTTTTAATCTCTAAGCGGTGGATATGTTCTTCGCATCCAACAAAGACATTTATAGGTGAAGGTTGGAGCCGTTACCTTTCTTTACCCATAACGCATGGACAAAAAGATTTGAAGCATGGTGTGCTGAAGTGGCGCGCTGAGAATGGACAAAAACCACTTTATTATAATAGATATCCATGGTTCTATACTCATCTTCAGCTGAGCTTATGAAATTCATATATTGTTTCTTGGATTTCTATAAAACTAATGAATCCCAATGAACATAGTGGAGCCGAAATCTGGTTGCATGCTATCATTGGCCGGACCGACCAAATGCATACATTGTTTTAATGCACACTACTTAGATGTGCGAGAGTTCACTTAAAATGGACAAAGGTACTTTGAGTATCTATACGAAAAAACTATTAATAATGTTAAGACATTTAGTTACTTGATTAAAATTAATTATTTTTAACCACTGTATATACAAACATATGTCACATTAAGAGACCTTATCCATTTTCTCTTACTTTTACTTCTTTTTTTTTGGGAAAATATGGTTGAGAAATCCATTGAAAGATTTATAGTGCTGATGTCCTCAGAAAATTTCCTAGTTAAATGCCTAGGTTTGGTTAAAACTCGATTCCTTTAGCATAATTTGTATTGGTAAATCAGGTTAGTTTATCTTAGTGTTTTGAAAACCGGACCGGACCGGCAAGTCAAACTGGTCCGACCGTGACTCGTTGAAGAAGCCGAGTCTCGTTCGGTTTAAAACCATGATTTAAGAAAAACAAGTAAAATCGGTGACACGGGTCAGCTTCAAAATTCGGTTCTAAAAAAATCAGCGTATAATTAATGTGTTTTAAAGTGTTATTAAAACTTAATCTTTATAATTAATGTTTGAATATCTCTATTTAATTAGTTTTCTATTTAATTCTATTTTCTTAAAAGATATGAAAAAACTCTTTTTAGCTCTCATATACTATTCTCATTTTGTCATATTCATAAAATTTGAGATTTTAATTATAAGAATAAATAAAAACGGTAATTTGAACTGTCAATGATCATTTAGTTTTTATCATTTTAAATTTACATAGTATTCCCTTGTTTAATGTGTATATAGATAAATTTATATTTATTATTTATGTTTAGTAAATAAAGAAGAACAAAAAGCATATCAAATACATAATTACTTTTTTTGGTCCATATAGTGTAGATATATGATTATATATATATATATTTAATTTTAAAAAATAGGATTTTTGTTTTTAAATAGAAAACCCGGTTCCACCGGTTGAACCGATCCAACGAGTCAACCAGTAGCTATACCGAATCGGTAGCCAGTACGATTTTCAAAAAATTGGTTTATCCTTAAACTAAGGACTTCTATAATTGGAATCCAACACAATCTAAACAAGAAAACTGATACAAATATAATCATAACTAGAGATTGACCCGCGCATCCGCACGGATATTGTTCTTTCATTTTTACATCGATATTTATTTTTCATAATTAGTGTTATATATTTTAGATAGGTCATAATCTAACTAATTTTATTCAAAAGATGTGGACCAAATCGGGTAATATGGTTATTTTTTTACAAATATCCAAACCCGTTTCAAATACATTTGTTATTTAGATATTTTTAGGTTCATATATATCAAAACCAAACTCATCGAGACTCAGAATGACCCAACTCAAAACTACACATAAATTTATAATATTTAAGCGGAGCCTAATTTAATAAAAAAAAAACAATATCCAAAAAAAAACCGTACCTAAATAGATAGCCAATGTTCATGCCTAAGTGAATTTATAAACTAATAAAAATGATTTTTTCTATGTGTTTGGCTAAATAAAATGAAATACAAAGAATTTTTTTTTATTTAGTAAAATAATTATATGTAATGAAAAATTAAGTGACAATAAATGTAATTTTCTAGCGATTGAATCTAAAATTAAAAAAAAAAGTTTTAGTAAAACTAAAATCCAGTTATTTTACATTTTTGATTTTATAATTGGCACAAAGTTCATGTTGATGAGCTAATAAATAAAAATCCACATTAATATTATTTTGGTAATATAATGAATGATTTGATGTATTGTTTAGGTAATATAATTAATGAAATTGTTAAACTGGATGAAACATAGAAAAACAATTAATGTAATTATATTAATGAAATTAATGAAATTAGTAAAATGACATTATACTTTTTTTAATACTATTTCCAAATGATCTAATCTATTAAAATAGAGTCTTATTTGAATTTTACCATGACATGTTTTAAATTTGGACTTATTGTGACCATATTAAAAACAGATTTCTTATACAATCTTAAAATAATATATTTTTGTATCAACCTAATAGTCCCCTAGACTATATTTGCTAAGTGATTTATACACATGTCGTCACTACAATCATTCTCGCTGAAAAATAGATGACATGACACTTAAAATAGATGACATGAATTTAGAAAATAGTGACATGACATCATATTAATTGTGAGATGTAAAATTTCCTTATAAAAATTTAAATTTTTTTTCAGGAATTTTAAATATAGTAATAAAAATAACTCATATATCATCATTAATGTCAATTTTCCATATAAATATTTATTTATGGCAAACTATTAAATATATTAATAATTCATATATCACAATTAAAATTATAATATATATGTATATATGTATCTCACTTTAATAAAAATAATCTAAATAAATTACCACTAATCCAAAAAAATTTGATAGTTAAATATTTAAACATTATTTAAATTTATCCGTTCATCTTCATCATTTAAATTAAAAAAAAAATCTTTCGTTTGAAATAAAAAATGTTATGTTAAAAATTATTATTTCTGCGCATGGCCTAGGAAAACTCCCAGTATCCTTAAATAAAAAGTGACACTAACTCATATAGTCATTCGATTCTTTTTTTTATTATTTGTAATTGAATTTTAAAACCAGGAAACCCTAATTTCAATTTCTGGGTTGTGTCTCCAAAGGAAAGAATATGATATCTCAATTCTTGAATCAGACTGGGTTGTGGATATCAGTCTGTTCTGTCGGAAGCTCCTGAAGATACATGACCCTTAGTAAAATCATGGCTGGGAACAAAGCCAAGAAAAATCAAAACTTTTCACAGATTCTTGAGAAGATTGAAACAGAAGGACACTTCTTTCAGTGGCAACAAAAGTTTATATCGGGCACGTAAATCAAACAAATCATTTTCTCTTTTCGAAATGTTCTGCGTGTAAATACATGTTTGATCATCAAATAATCAACCAGTCAACTCGGATTGACTCCGTTTAGTTTATGTGACTTGAACATGGACTGTCCTGTAGTATGATTTTTCATTACGAACCGAAGACTTGGCTGTGGTTTAATATGTTTCTCGAACGATCTGTTGAATATTTTTCAGTATTTGTGGGTTTTAAATTTAAGCTGCGTTTAGACTCCTTGGGTCTGTACACCATGAATGATACTGGCCTCTTGTGACGGGTTTGGATTTAAACTGGAGATCCACTTATTGATTATGACAATTGTGTGGTGGAGTGTAACAGGTACTACTCAATGTACGAACATGTGGAGAAACTAGCACAAGAGATTAGGAAAGTTGCTGCTCCTGGTGATGGTGTCAATGCCATACTTTGGTAGGTCAGTCAGTGCTCTCTTTACTCGGTTTTCTATGAAACATATCTGACAATTCTAGGCTACAATGAAACACAGAAACTGACTATGAAACCTTTGAAACAGAATAGGAGTTGAAGTTAAAAACAAGTTCTTATGTCTGAATGAAACAGGGAATACATTTCTATATTTTTATTTACAGTGAATGTCTCTTGTACCTGTCAAGAAAAAACTCTTAGCTCGATGCTTCAGTATGAAAGTGTCAAAATAACTCAAAAAAACTGATGCATGTTTTCAGCTGCCTTAAATTTAACTTGCATCCTCTCAAATAAATAAGAAGACCACTGCAAGAAAACATCGTAATTCTGACGGACATTCTGACGGAAAATTAGATCCTCGGAATATTCCGAGAAAACCCAAAATATGGGTTTCCTCGGAATTTCCTCGGAATATACCGATGAAATACCGAGGAAGGCATATTCCTCGGAAAACACCGACGAATATCCAAGGATATATTACAGCCGTTGGAGAGCCGTTGGAGATTTTAAAAATTCCGAGGAAATTCCGAGGAAAGAGCCGTTGCCGTCGGTATTCCGTCAGAATTTCCTCGGTACTGTCGGCAGCATTTCATCTATAAATACCCGCACCCCCAACCTCTTCATTCACTCCATTTCTTCATCCTCTCACATACTATATTTACACACAAATTTGATTGAAAAAAGCATGTCTTCTTCAAATTATTATCGTTCTTGGATCGATCGACCTCATTTGGATCCGAACACGAGATTGCTTACGGAAGAATACCAACGAGGTATAACC
>NC_027750.1:39592236-39593627 GCF_000695525.1 Brassica oleracea var. oleracea
ACCGAAAACAACGTTTTGCGGTTTGAATAACACTTATATAACCCTTATTAAGTGTCTTAGACTGATTATGAAGTCAAAAATTTGTTCCTTACCCTTTAATAAACACTTTTCCGTTTGTATGAACGAAATCCCCACAACATAAGAGAAACACTTATACACTTTAATGAACGGGAAAAGGAATACTTACAATTTGTTTTGAAATTTTGTTATTTCATAGTTTATGATCATCTATACAAAGATTCCTCAATGGTATGCATTGCATTTGTATAAGAAATGATATAGGGCAAAAAAAATTTGATGTTTTGAAACCCCAAACATGTGTTCCTCGGAATTTTCTCGGAATATTCCGAGGAAATTCTGTGGAACAATATAAACCAATATAAATACATGCACAGGATATTCTTTTTCCTCGAATTAATGAACATGCCGAGGAAATTCCGACGGATACTTAATCTCACTCCGTATATTTTCATTTAACCTATCTCACTCCGTATCCAAAGGGACAATATAAACCTATCTCACTCCGTATCCAAAGGGACGACGTCAAACGTGGTAATTAAAAGTCTTTTTTTTCCTTTCATTAAAATTTGATTCATTATTAATAATTTGTTTCTTATATTAGGTTCAACCAATCCGGGAATGGGATCAGCGCATGGATCAACAATATGATGTACTCGAACCTCAGCAAGGGATATCCGACTTTCATTCACTTCCCTGCCGAGGACCAGGAGATGTGGTTTCGTCAGTTTGCGGTAAGTATTCTAATTTTTTAACTTATATTTTTAATCTTTAATATAAAATTTCTACAAATTGTGTTTTTTTTTTCAGCAAGAGTTCACCTGGAATCCCAATCACACGAACTTTATCCGTGACGCCTTCGTCCATAAAGTTATGGACAACTATGGGAAGCAGATCTACGGGTGGAAGCAGAAGTGTCTCATCAACCAGGATTTTTTTAGTTTGTTAAACAATTTTTTGAATTTATTAAACTATTTTTGGATTTATTAAACTATTTTATTTTTTTTTTATTAAAAGGTCCCGAAGTCGATCAACAACATGGTCTGGGAGGAGTTGTGTGTGCATTGGGATAAGGACGAGACGAAAGCTACCTCCGTGACCAACTCCTCCAACCGCAAGAGCGATCGTGGCGGGAAGGGCATGTACAAGCACAATTTGGGTGCCCAGACTATTGCCACTCTGGGGGATCGCTTGGTAAGTTCAAACTTTTTTTTTTAATTATTTAAGTATTTTTATTTTATTTTTTATGCATTTCTTCTAATTTCTAATGTTTGTTTAAATTTTGTTTTTTTCAAGGCGGATGAAAATGATGGCGAGCCGGTTGATGATTTCGTCCTAATGAAGACGACACATACCAACAAGCACACCGAGGA
>NC_027750.1:39594312-39604554 GCF_000695525.1 Brassica oleracea var. oleracea
GGAATATTCCGAGGAAGTGTATCCCTCGGGATATTCCAACGACAACTTCCTCGGAATATTCCGAGGGTATATCTCCTCGGAATATTCCGAGGGTATATCTCCTCGGAATATCCCGACGGATACACTTCCTCGGAATATTCCCACGGCAAAGGTTGCTCGGAATATTCCGACGGCAAAGTTCGTCGGAATATTCTGATACCTCTTTTCTCTCGGAATGTTTCCGAGGACCGTTCCATCGGAAATATCCGAGGAGATACCGACGAACAGTCCTAGGAAATGTTTCTTCGGAATGTCCTCGAAATCTTTAATTCTCGGTATTCCCTCGGAATTTTCCGAGGAAATTCCGAAGAAATTTTACTTTCCGACGAGAAATTTCCGACGACCATTCTCGTTGGTATGTCCTCGGAATACCGTTATTCTGAGGACATACCGACGATATTTGTCGTCGGAATACCGGTGTTTTCTTGTAGTGGACATTCATACTAAAGCATCGAGCTAAGTATTTTTTTTTTTGACAGGTACTAGAGACGCTCCAAGAAGATGTGCTCTCCAAAATGAGTTCACCACTAAAGAGTGATGCTCCTCTTATCACCCCCAATGACCTAGCCGAGGCTGATGGGTTTGTATTTTGCTTCTCAAAAAGGTTCGGTATGATGGCTGCTCAGTTCAAGGCATTCTTAGATGAAACTGGTGGTCTCTGGAGGACTCAACAACTTGCTGGTAAGCCAGCCGGAATCTTCTATAGCACCGAGTCTCAAGGTGGTGGTCAAGAAACCATGGTGAAAGTTTCTTTGCTCAATCCAAAACAACACTTCATCAAAGACACTTGCGTCAGTTTTTACGTTTTAGAGTTTTACTTGGTGTTGTCATTGATTTCTAACGCAATTTGTTTTTTTAATCTTTGTAAGCATGAGGCAAAAACTATCTTCAGACTAACTCTATTTTTATAAATCTTGATTTCATGCCAGTTAAGCAAACATAAGAATTTTTTTCTCATTTATTTATTTATTTCTAAACATAAGAATCAAGATACATGTTTACAACTACATATTTGGTTGCTAATGACATTTATAGCATATGGTGAGTTGTTTTTTCGTCACTTTTAACTCATTTTTTAGTTATATGATGAAGTTTAACTTTTCTTTTTATTAAATTTAATTTGGAGCGCCTGAGTAAGATAATAACACTATCATACAAATTCTACTAATTCCTTTGATGAACCCGACAAAACATCAAGAAAATACAAAACCAAATATTGCCCATATAAGTGCGTAAATATTTTTTCGAACCACTAAAAATGTAGTTACCTAGATCAGAATCAAAATTGAAAATTTCATATCCTATTCCTGAATAGATCCACACGTCGAATTGAATCCAAAAATTATATCGGTTTCTAACACTGTTATTTGAAACAAACAAAACCAAGATAACTAATTTGATACCAAATCCTAATTCATAAATAACTAAATGGTTCATATATTTTTTGAACCCAAAACCACAACTAAATCAAAATCAAACTGAAAAAAATAATAATCTGAAAGTAAACAAAAAACCGAACGTCCATGCCTAAACAATTTAGTGAACGAAACATACATGTTATTAAATTTGTCAACACATAATAATTTCAAGCGCGGATAGTATCCTAGTTTATATTTATAATGCTATTTATGTTTCCAAATAATTGCAATGTGTACTTCAGTTTTGATAATATGGACTAAATTTTGACCCGCGCGGATTTTTCAAAAATATTTTCTATTTGTTTTTCATATCAATAATATAAGGGCTAGGCAAAATACCCGAATCTAAAGAACCGAACCGATCTCGATCCGAAAAAGTAGTATCTAACTCAAACCAAAATTGATTAAATATCCGAATTATTCAAAAAATTTGTTTTTAGAGAACCGAAACCGAATCCGATCCGAACCGAAGTATTCCGGGTACCCGAATGTATCCGAAATAGATTTATATACTTATATATATTAATTATTTTTAGATTTAATATATATAAAACATCTAGAATATATATGATACTTGTAAGCTGGTTTAAATACTTGAAAATATATACAAATAATCAATAGTAAATATATAAAATAGTAAAAGTATATTTAAAACACCAAAAATACTTAAAATAATTGTTGATTCACTATCCAAATATTTGAACTAAAGTAATTTATATGTTAGGTTTATGTATTCTGACATATGTTATTCAAATTTATATTTAGTATATTATTTTGTTTATAGGTTTTGAGAAATTTAAAGTATATAAATATATAATGAATTTTAAAATTTTAAAAGTAATTTAAATGGGTTATCCGAACTCGAACCTACCCGCAAAAATCCGAAGTGAACCCAAACTGAAATTTAGAAATATTAGAATGAGTCTGAAATCTTTGACCCCGGAAACCCGAAACTCAAACAGACATGAACCGAATCCGATTAGGTACCAGATACATAGTTTCTCATAATATAATGGACTTCCAAATTTTCTTAAAAATATAAGCCCCTTACTTTTCTCTCTCATATTATACTGCTATCCATGTTTTCAAACAAATTTATTTTTTTAAACTACAATTTATGTTTCCAAACAAATTTTTTTTTTTAAAACTGCAATCCATGTTTTCAAACAAATCTTTTTTTTAAACTACAATCTATGTTTCCAAACAATTTTTTTTTAAAAAATTGCTATACATGTTTCCAAACAAACCTAATTTGTACTTGAGTTTTAATAGATAGATGCAATGTGTACTTCAGTTTTGATAATATAGACTAGATTTTGATCCGCGCGCCCGCGAGGATTTATTTTTCAAAAATATGTTTCTGTTTGTTTTTCATATCAATAATATAAGGGCTAGGCAAAATACCAGAATCTGAAGAACCGAACTGATCTCGATCCGAAAAAGTAGTACCTAACTCAAACCGAAATTGATTAAATATCCGAATTATTCAAAATTTTGGTTTTTAGAGAACCGAAACCGAATCCAATCCGAACCGAAGTATTCCGGGTACCCGAATGTATCCGAAATAGATTTATATACTTATATATATTAATTATTTTTAGTTTTAAAATATATAAAACATCTAGAATATATATGATACTTTTAAGCTGGTTTAAATACTTGAAAATATATACAAATAATCAATAGTAAATATATAAAATAGTAAAAGTATATTTAAAACACCAAAAATACTTAAAATAATTATTGATTCTCTATCCAAATATTTGAACTAAAGTAATTTATATGTTAAGTTTAGTTATTCTGACATATGTTATTCAAATTTATATTTAGTATATTATTTTGTTTATAGGTTTTGAGAAATTTAAAGTATATAAATATATAATGAATTTTAAAGTTTTAAAAGTAATTTAAATGGGTTATATGAACTCAAACCAACCCGCAAAAATCCGAAGTGCACCCAAACTGAAATTTAGAAATATTAGAATGAGTCTGAAATCTTTGACCTCGGAAACCCAAAACTCAAACAGACCTGAACCGAATCCGATTAGGTACCAGATAGATAGTTTCTCATAATATAATGGATTTCCAAATTTTCTTAAAAATATAAGCCCAATACTTTTTTTTCTCTTAATATACTGCTATCCATGTTTTCAAACAAAACTATTTTTTAAAAGTACAATCTATATTTCTAAACAAACTTCTTTTTTAAAACTGTAATCCATGTTTTCAAACAAACTTTTTTTTAAACTACAATCTATGTTTCCAAACAATTTTTTTTAAAAAATTGCTATACATGTTTCCAAACAAACCTAATTTGTACTTGAGTTTTAATGGATAGATTAGACATTCATGGACCTAAACATTTAAGCATAAATGTAAGGGATCAATAAAGTTGTCTTGTCGCAGGAAAGTTGTTATTATTATATAGACTCTTCTTGCAGATTAGGGTTTTGTCTCTTGAAAGCATAAGTGATAGAGATGCGGAAGCAAAGTAACGAAATCAAACTCAAACTCTCCAGGAGAATTCAAATTCAAGCTCGGATCTTGAGTTCAACGAAGCAGTCGTTGAAATCAACGGGTTAAGAGTTCTCCTCTTCAAGCGATAAGCTCAATTGCGAAAGCAGTTTATTAAAATCCAACATCAAAATATACATGTCCTAGATTGTGTTTATATAATCCTAAAGAGAATCTTCCTAAACGATATCTAAAAAGGTTATAATTATCCTTTACAATAATAAATCCCAAAACAAAAGATAAATACGAAAAGCTTGCTACGCAAGGCAAATCCAACGGCTAGTGTCCGTTGGGAAGGCATAGATGCGCTGCATCAGGTCCCCCCCCGGTGCGAAAATCTTCGTCCCTGAAGCTAAGGGGTCATTGTCTCCATGAAACTTCGAGAAATGCTTCACGTTGAAGACGTCGGAGGTGCGAATATGAGACGGAAGGCGCACCCGATAAGCATTTGCGTTGATACATTCATCAACTTCGACCGGTCCAATCTTCCTGGATCGCAACTTATTGTACTCGTGTAATGGCAGCCTATCTTTAGTCAAATAGACCCACACCTGATCACCCACTTTGAAAAGTACCTCACGTCGCTTAACATCCGCCGCGGCTTTATACTTGGCCACAGACTGTTCAAGCTTCTCCCTAGCGCGAAGATGTACTGTCTCAAGCTCGGCAACAAAGTCTACTGCCTCTCCGTGAAGGCGTGTTTTGTCTGGGACGATCGCCAAGTCAAGGGGACAGCGAGGAAACTTACCATATACGATCTGAAAAGGCGAGTAACCAGAGCTCCTGTCAACAGCATGATTATGAGCAAATTCTGCCTTACACAACTTGGCGTCCCAACTCTTGATATTGTCGCCCACGAGGCACCTGAGAAGATCGCCCAACGCTCGATTAGTCACTTCCGTCTGGCCATCAGTCTGAGGATGATAGGCAGTACTCATGTCCAAGCTCGTGCCCAGAAGCTTCCAAAGAGATCGCCAAAAGTGACTGAGAAAACGAGTATCGCGATCAGACACAATAGACGATGGCAGACCGTGAATCCGATATACTTCACGAAAGAACAAGGTGGCGACGTTGACAGCATCCGTAGTCTTCTTACATGGTATAAAATGTGCCATCTGCGAAAAGCGATCTACCACCACAAAGATAGAATCAAACCCTCGTTGAGTCCGCGGTAATCCAAGAACGAAGTCCATACTGACGTCCGTCCAAGGCTGAGTGGGGATCGGTAAAGGGAGATACAGCCCGCCATTCGTTGCTTTCCCTTTAGCCTGTTGGCAAGTGCGACAACGCGCCACAAAGCGCTCAACATCTCTCCTAAGAGTCGGCCAAAAATATGTCTGAGCGACCAGCTGCAACGTCCGGTCCCTGCCCACATGACCCTCATTATGCAGTTCACTAATGATCTGGAGACGCAGGCTACACTCAGGGATGCAAATGCGTAGGTCCTTAAAAAGAAACCCATCGTCGAGGGAGTAAGTTGACGAGATACCGGACTTAACGTCAGCGAGGATACGGCCAAAGAAGGCGTCGGTCTCATATAGATCAGCAAACGTCTCAAAGCCTGCAACTGTAGTATGCATTGTCGTGACGAGTGTGTGACGACGACTGAGTTCATCAGCCACACGGTTAAATTTCCCCGGCTGATGGCAAATAGAAAAGGTGAATTGCTGGAGGTATGCAATCCAGGAGGCGTGCCGCGAAGAAACCTTTGCCTGACTGTCCAAGTGCCGCAATGCATCGTGGTCGGTACACAATACAAACTCTTTGTGAACCAAATAGTGCCTCCAATGCTTAATAGATTGGACTATGGCGTAGAACTCGATGTCGTATGTACTGTAACGTCCGCGAGCCCCAGCTAACTTCTCGCTATAGTACGCAATCAGACGCCCCTTTTGGCTCAAGAATGCTCCAATTCCGAATTTAGAAGCATCGCAATGTAGCTCAAAAGTTTTGTCAAAATCTGGTAAGATCAAGATCGGCGCCGTGGTTAATTTTTCTTTGATCAACTCGAAGACTGCAGTCGCTTCAGACGTCCATTGAAATGCTCCCTCGCGCATACAATTGGTAATCGGTGTCATGATCGTACTGAAGTGACTCACGAAGCGCCAATAGAATGAAGCTAGTCCATGGAAGCTACGTACCTCAGAAACAGTCTTAGGGATTGGCCAAGATTTTACTGCTTCAACTTTCGAAGGATCAACTGACAGACCCTAAGAAGAGACTACATAGCCCAAGAAGAGCACTTCACTGACCCCGAATTCACACTTCTGGCACGCTGCGAAGAACTTCTCACGATGCAGGACAATCAAGACCTGGCGCAGATGCGCTATGTGATCCTGTATCGAGGCGCTAAAGATGAGAATGTCATCGAAGTAGACGACGACAAATTTTCCAATGAATGGTCGCAGTGACTGATTCATTATACGCATAAAAGTGCTCGGAGCGTTCGATAACCCAATAGGCATGACGAGCCATTCAAACAATTCTTCTCTGGTTTTGAACGCCGTCTTCCACTCATCACCTGGACGTATCCTGATCTGGTGATAACCACTTTTCAAATCGATTTTGGAGAAGACCGTCGCCGTGCCAATCTGATCCAGTAAATCATCCAGCCTTGGAATGGGAAATCGATACCTGACGGTGATTTTGTTGATGGCGCGACTGTCGACGAACATGCGCCATGTCCCATCTTTTTTTAGAATGAGAAGGGCAGGAACAGCACAAAGGCTAAGACTTTCGCGCACATAACCTTTCTGTAGTAGCTC
Source organism: Brassica oleracea var. oleracea (assembly GCF_000695525.1). Taxonomy (NCBI): domain Eukaryota; kingdom Viridiplantae; phylum Streptophyta; class Magnoliopsida; order Brassicales; family Brassicaceae; genus Brassica; species Brassica oleracea. Next base: position 39,601,049 of record NC_027750.1, read on the forward strand.
CTCCACTTGTTGACGCAGTTCCTCATGTTCGCTCAAACTCATTCGGGAATGCGGTCGATTAGGAAGCGAGGCACCTGGAACGAGGTCGATGTGGTGCTGTATATCACGCAGGGGTGGTAACCCGGTTGACAACTCAGTCAGAAACACATCAGCGAACTCATTCAGGAGAGGGTTGAATGTTGTTGACGTGCTGCTGGAGAGGAGTCGGGACGTAGACGCCGGGAAAATGGCGTAAGCGACGCCCTCTTGTTGAAGCTCCGAGACAAAGGCTGCGTAAGAGCAAAGCAGTGTCGAGGGCTGGCCCTGTTGCGGGAGTTGGTGTGGAGGAGACGGAGGCGCTGGTAAAGCCTCATCATGAGATGGAACGAGAACAATCTTATGTGTCTCCCACAAGAAGGTGTATGTGTTCTGAAACCCATCATGAATGATCCTTCTATCAAATTCCCACGGACGTCCCAACAAAAGGTGGTTGATGTCCATAGGAGCAATATCACAGTAGGTGCAATCACGATAAAAGTCACCGATGGAGAAGGGAACCAATGCACGATGAGTGATGCGCACGTTAACTCTCTCGTCTAGCCAACCAAGTGTATAAGGAGCTGGATGTGGTTCGCGCACCAAACCTAGCTTCTCCACTGCATCATCAGCAATCACGTTTCTGCAACTGCCCGAGTCAATGGCGTACGTGCAAATCTGACACTTGATCATACATGTAGACCGGAAGATATTCGTGCGCAGCCACATAGTATCTTGACGATGTGGAGTCGTACAAGAACGTCTGACGACAAGCAGCTTGTTGGTAGCTCCATTAAGTGGCAAGACTGCATCATCTTCATCCTTGTCGTCTTCATCGTAAGAATCGTACACAGGGGAGTCGTCATCCTTAATTCCATCGGCGATCAAACCACGACGTTGTTGGTGAGGACACGCCGCTTGACGATGACCTTGCTCGCCACACGAGAAACACTTCACTGCTGGGATACGATTCGAACGTCGCAGCTGTTGATCATCTGGTGCTGTCTGTGGTTTCGTAGTCACAGTACCAATGTCGGTGTTTTTTTGTTGTGTTGTAGGGGCCTACAAACTAGACTCTGAAACACGGGATCGTGATGACTGCGAATTCTAATTTGACGCCGCAGATCGAGTCTGTTGTTCAAAAGAAGCTGCACGACGGTGAGCTTCAGCGATGGTGGTAGGATCGAACTGAGCCAAGGAGTTTTGAAGTGGGGTTCTCAGACCACCAATGAACCTTGAGACAAGTTGATCCTCACTGTCGTATATCTCTGTTCGTGTCAGTAACAGAGCAAACTCTTCAGCATATTCATCCACAGAGCGTGATCCCTGTTTCAGATTCTGAAGCTTGTTGTAGGTCAAGCGATCATAGTTGTGGGGCAGGAAGGTTGCTCGCAGATGTTTTTTGAGTTTCTCCCATGTCTGGATAGGTTGGCGACCTGTGCGAGCCCTAGTGGTTTTGAGTTGTTTCCACCAAGAAGCTGCATGTCCTCTGAATCTCATAGCCACCAATGGTACTCTTCGATCCTCAGGTACTTGTTTAAAGTCAAGGATCTCCTCGACAGAGACCATCCAGTCCAAGAGTACATCGCCGCGACCTCCTCCATGAAATTCCGGAATCTCCACTTTAAACGATGACTCCCAGCGAGATTCCACGTTCTCTCCACGAGGAAAACAATGAACACGGTGGTCCATGTTTTCATGATCTCCTAGATTGCGATTTGCAAAAGGGTTGTGTTCCCCATTTGCTGCGCGTTCTGCCAATCGCGGATTATGATTAGGTAAACGATTCACCAGTGTTTCGCCTAATTCCAGTATAGATTGCTGGAGTGTTCGCTGTAGATCTTCATGCATTGCTAACAAAGCTTGACGAAACTCCGTCCAATCAGCAGGTGCTGCATCCTTGGGTAAATCGACTTTCTTTGGAGGCATGATTGCAATAGAAGACAAACCCAGAACGTTCCAAGTCTGATACCAACTGATAGAGATGCGGAAGCAAAGTAACGAAATCAAACTCAAACTCTCCAGGAGAATTCAAATTCAAGCTCGGATCTTGAGTTCAATGAAGCAGTCGTCGAAATCAACGGGTTAAGAGTTCTCCTCTTCAAGCGATAAGCTCAATTGCCAAAGCAGTTTATTAAAATCCAACGTCAAAATATACATGTCCTAGATTGTGTTTATATAATCCTAAAGAGAATCTTCCTAAACGATATCTAAAAAGGTTATAATTATCCTTTACATTAATAAATCCCAAAACAAAAGAAAATACGAAAAGCTTGCTACGCAAGGCAAATCCAACGGCTAGTGTCCGTTGGGAAGGCATAGATGCACTGCATCAATAAGCTGTCGGTGCCGGTCCATCGTCCCCTCTCTACATTCGGGAACAAAACAGCAGTCATGGCGGAACAGGTTAACTTGATCGTCTTTCACTCTAGATGACTTTCCTTCAAATTAATTGAGTCTCATGCTCTTTCTTTACATTTCCAGACTGAGAAAGCTTTTCTAAAGCAACCTAAGGTCTTCCTCCACTACAAGAAAACATAAATTTTACGAGGGTGGTTTTCCTCGTGAGTTCGTCGTAAAAGAGGATTTACGAGGAATTAGCGAGGAAACACGTTTTGTCGTTACTTGTTCGTCGTAACACATATTTCCTCGCCAATTCGTCGTAAATTAGAAAACCATTTCGTCGTAAAAACGAAGAAAACAAATCGTCGTAAAGACCACGTAGACAATCCACGTAAGAATGTCGCTACCATTCCTCGTAAATACCACGAAAGCATTTCCTCTTAAACGACACGTACATATCTCGAAAGTATTTCCTTGTAAAATTCACGTAATTACCTTGAAATGTTTTCCTCGTAATTTTCACGTAAATACCTTGAAAGTATTTCCTCGTAAAATACTCGTTTAACATTTCTAGTGATTTCCTCGTAAATGTTCAACGTAAATAAGTCGTAGATTAGCTACAAATCTACTTCATTTTATTATTTAACAAATTTAAAAATATAATTAAAAAATATTTAAAATTATTTAATTTATGAATAAAATTAAAATTTAAAAAATAAATAAATACGCAAATATTTTATATATAAATAAGTTTTGAATTTATAATACAACCACGGAAAAAAAAGAACTAAGAGTCATGCATCGCCCGGAGGAATTCACACTCCTCCTGTCTACATCCTCCTCGGCATGTGTGTCGTCGGATGGTCCCTCGCCTGGAATGGGATTTTGTCGTCGCATGTTCCTCAACATAGTCTCCCATTCCGGATTTGTGGCCGCTATAAAGTCCAAGAAGCGATCGAGTCCACCCACACGAGCCGTGAACGCAGATATTGTCGCGGTCAACTCGTTACGCAGCTCAGTGACTTCATCATCCCGTCGCTGACCATAAGACGATGTCGCTCTCGGAACATCGTTGACGGAACCAATCCCCAACGTCCGTCCCTTTTTTTTGGGACAACCTTAAAAACAAAAAATAAATATTGTTAGTA
>NC_027750.1:39608171-39616386 GCF_000695525.1 Brassica oleracea var. oleracea
TTTTGCATCTATATTAGGTTCTTCATCTTCATCATGAGCTACAAATGCATCAGCTACCATATCATGAACCCTATCATAATCTACCATCTCCTCCTGATGGTAACTATGTTCATTATGCAAATGATGATCAACCGGTTCTTTTTCCTGAAAAATTGCTATTACTACTACTAGCTTCATTCTGATCATAATTAAAATCTTCTCCATGTTGAAACCAGATATAGTAATTTGGAGTGAAACCTCTATTTATTAAATGCTTCCAAACATTTTCACGGTTTGCCAGTTTTAAATTGTTGCATTTCCGACAAGGACGGAACATCTTACCACTTTCTTGGACGAGCGGTGTTGAATCTGCTTGATGCATAAATGTCTCCAGGCCCGCAAGGTATTCTTTCGCCACTCTCCCGTTAGAATCTCTATGCATATACATCCACTTCCGCAACTCGTAAATAGTCTCGGAGCCAGCCATTTTTTTTTCTTTCACTGTTTTTGTTGTTGGTGTGTTTAAAATGATGTTCAAACATCCATATTTATAGGAAATTTCAAATTTGGTAGTTGTAATTTTTCTATGAATTTACGACGAAAATTAATTAGGTGGCAAAAAAAACGTGTAACACCTATAAAGTTGGTGGATTCAAAAATTCCTCGCTAAATACACGTAAATTATTTCCTCGTAAATAACACGCGAAGTTTACGTCGTATTTACGAGGAAATAGTATTTCCTCGTAAAAGACACGTCAAATTACATCGACTTTACGACGAAACGCTTTTGTCGTTACTTTACGAGGAAATAACGATGACATTATTTTTCCACGTAAGTTTCTCGTAAAATCGACGTAAATTTACGAGGATTGTTTTTCCTCGTTAATTTTCCTCATTAAGTATGTGTTTTCTTGTAGTGCTCAGGTAATCAATTTCACTCTATTCATTGTGCTTTCAAACATGCAATTGATTCTTATATATGCATTGTTCTTTGTTTCTGTATTTGATAAGCTCCAAGAAATCTGGCAAGGGAAAGCGACCTGGGAAGGGTGGAACCAGATTCTGGAAGAACATCGGTTTGGGCTTCAAGACTCCTCGTGAAGCCATTTTAGGTTTGTTTGGATTATGTCTTTAGCTTTAGTTAACAAGAACTTTGTGTTTATGTTTTTCTTACATCTGTTAGATTCATGCTTCAGCTTTATTGAACAAAAACTCTTGGATTATGTTTTTTTCTTACAATTGTTAGATCCATTTCCTATTAAGTCTTCAGCTTTGTTGAACAACCAGTGATTCTCTCAATAGATTGGCTAAGTCTACTCAATAGTATATTGCAATAAACTTTCTTGTTAAGAGTCTTAGAGCATGATTATTGGGAGGTTCTTAGGGTGGAGTTTTTAGCGGAATATAAGAACTCGTCTCTTAATTTTTAACTAAAAAAACTAAGAACCGGCTCTTAAATTCCGCTAAGAACTCCACCCTAAGAACCTCCCAATAATCATGCTCTTAGGTAGTTGTGTTTGTTTTCTCCTATCGAACAGGAACTTACATTGACAGTAAATGTCCCTTCACTGGAACTGTTTCGGTTAAAGGTCGTATCTTAGCTGGTACTTGCCACAGTGCCATGATGCAGAGAACCATTATCGTGCGACGGAATTACCTCCACTTTGTCAAGAAATATCAGAGGTAATACAATTTACTTAGTATCTCTCCTTATCCTTTATCTCAGATGTTAATGAAGTATTATCCATTTTCTCTTATTCAGGTATGAGAAGAGGCATTCGAACATCCCAGCTCATGTCTCACCTTGCTTCCGTGTCAAGGAAGGGGACCATGTCATCATTGGCCAATGCAGGTTATGATTCATGTTAGTTTATGTTCTTGGATAGTGCTCAGTTCTGCTATTTTATCCCTTTTTATTTATGGAGAGTTTCACATAGAATTTTCACGATTTTAATGTACTTAGATTTTGTCTACTTGTAGCTTTTTTGAGATGTCCCTGAGTTTTATTATCTTCTTTAAACAATTAAAACTGGTTAAACCTCAACACTGGTCTGATCCCAAGGTTTAGTAAGTTACTGTATAAAAAAATCTTTATTGATTTTACTCTAGTTACTTGCACGCACATAATCAAATCAGCAAGTATAAAATGTTAAAATATAACTGAATGACTTTAATGAGAAGTATGTACTGTTTCATTCTCTTAACATGATAATAAACGTTTAACTGAGTACAGTTGTTTCCAAAAAAATGTTCAAGCTAATCTTCTCTTTTGGTAGAACAATATTTTAAACACAACTAATTTTAGAGGTGATTGATCCACAACTAGACCTTGATATTCAGAGAAGAAAAGACTTGGCTAAAAGCTTGGTACTTGAGCATTCAGTGATTCTCCGATGTTGATAAATGAAGAAGATATTAAGAGTAACAAGTTGTATTCTACATATGCCACATCCCCTAAACTATATTTGCGAAGTGATTTTGCCACAAGTCATCTCTACAATCAATTTCACAAAACAAATATGACATGGCTACTGAAATTGATGACATGACTTTCGAAAAAATATGACGTAGATAATTTTATTTAATGTTGATTTATATTTTTGGAAAACTTATTAGAATATGGTAATAATTCATACATTACATTTAATATTGATATTTCTTTTGGTAAACTTTTTAAAAATATATAGCTCATACATCATCTATAAAATAAATATATTCATATATAATATTTCAAATTTTGAAATATTATTACCTTTGTATAATTATACAATTTGTATTACCAAAACTTTCAAAAAATTTTACAATTTAAAAACAAAATTAAATATCTAATCGTAAGATATCATTAGTTTCTTATATATCTACAAATTTTATAAATATTGTTTATGCTAAATTTTTGATAATTATACAATTTTGTATCATTTTTATTAGTTTTATACAAATTTATTTAATATATATCAAATCTATATTAAATATTAGTAAGAAAATAGTAAAATCTATAATATTTAATAAATTTTATTTTTAAATATAAGTTAGATTTAAAAAATTTCTTACTGCACATGGTGCAGGAAAACACCTAGTAAGTATATACTTATAGATTCATTTGTAGGTACAGAGATGAGAGAATGCTTATATATATACACTTCAGATTGTACATATTTCTAAGAGAAATTTCTTAGATAACTATTTTTAAGTTTTTGTCACAAAAATAATCTTCAATGAGAAAATGACCAAAATAAGTTTTATTAAAGGGTAAAAGTACATTATTAATTTAGGGTTAACTAATCTAGACTTATGGTTTAGAGTTAAGGGTGACGTTTTGGAATATGGTTTCAAAATATATATTAAAAGTTTCAAAATAAAAAAAAACTATTTTGGTCATTTTTTAAAAAAACTATTTTGTGACAAAAACTTTAAAGAACTATTTAAAATAATTGTCCTACTTCTGATCTTAATAAATATACTCCTAATATGGTATCTCAGCAACCGTTTCTTCTTGGATCATTGCTTCCGATCATCTTATCCGATTCATCGTCTTCATTCACACTGATCGTAATCTATTCAATGGTCTTCTCAGGAAAAAGTTCTAAAATAAAAACAAGAAGGATATACTGGTAAAATCAAATAGTAGACCAGTTATTTGATGTAAACCAACCAAAAATATCTAGACCATCTTTTGGTGCCATGTGACAAATCAAAGTAGCATTTGGCTGCACTAGTGGAAATATGAAAAATTCTATAGCCAAGGCAACCAAATATCGCTGAACCGGTGGATTTGTACGTATTAAGCGGTTTAGTTTACAACCGGCTATTTTTACCTGAAGATCTGCCTAGTTCAGACATACTATTTCAGTTCACTGATTCATCCTGAATATTAACACCAAAACAGGATTGACCAATGTCAGCCATTTGAGCTAAATGTCAACTTTCTCTCCAGCCTTGAATAAATGAGTGAACGTCTGACTTTGATCATCATCATTACCTTTCTACAAGTACAAGATATGCAGGAACAATGGAACGTCTACCCTTCCTTCTACGTAAAAACATTCTCCTCCCTGTACTTTGCGAGTCTTGATGATTTCAGACACCGTGCACTTCTCTGGCCCCTTAGGCTGCCGAGGAATATTCTTTTGTTTCTTGTTCAATTTCTCACTGAACTATGTAAAAGAAAGCCAGATAACTTCAAGGCTGCTGAATTTTTTAATAAATTAATAAATAAATATATATTTACTCCAAAAGGACCAAAAACAACGTTAATAGTTTTTTTTTTTTTTTTGAGGCGGGGAAATAACTGTCGGCTATGTTCAAAATAAAGAAAGTGTCGGTTAGTGTATAGAACACTCGGACACGCATGTTACTTTCAGACTGGACCTACATATGTGGCCCCTCTTACCTGCTTGCTGCGCTGGAAATGATTCGAGACAGCTTTATTCTTATTATTAATTTTATCTCTTTATAATTATTAGACACCGCTTTCTTCAGTGCCTAACCAATCAACTCCACTAATCTCAGCCGCCGTATCCTCCTCCCTAGTCCCAAAATGGCTTATCTCCGGCGAGCAGCCACCGCATTGATCCTCATTATGCAACTGTTCACTCTCTCAAACGCCCACAACATAACCAAAATCTTGGCCAAAGACCCTGACTTCTCCACTTTCAACCACTACCTCTCAGCCACTCATCTCGCCGACGAGATCAACCGCCGTCAAACCATCACCGTATTGGCGGTTGACAACTCAGCAATGAACTCTATCCTCTCCAAAGGCTACTCACTCTACACAATCCGCAACATTCTCTCCCTCCACGTCCTCGTCGATTACTTCGGCGCCAAGAAGCTCCATCAGATCACTGACGGCTCCACTTCCACCGCATCCATGTTCCAGTCCACCGGATCGGCCACGGGAACTTCCGGGTACGTCAACATCACCGACATAAAAGGCGGGAAAGTTGCTTTCGGTGTCCAGGAAGACGACAGCAGACTCACGGCTCACTACGTCAAGTCCATCTTCGAGAAGGCTTACAACATCTCCGTTCTTCACATCAGCCAAGTCTTGACCTCGCCCGAAGCAGAGGCTCCGACCGCCAGCCCTAGCGATCTCATCCTCACCGCGATTCTCGAAAAGCAAGGATGCAAAGCTTTCTCCGACATGTTGAAATCCACCGGAGCCGACAAGACGTTTCAAGACACCGTCGACGGAGGCTTGACGGTGTTCTGTCCTTCCGACAGCGCTGTCGGAAAGTTCGCGCCCAAGTTCAAAGCCCTCTCCGCGGCGAACAAGACGGCGTTGGTGTTGTACCATGGCATGCCGGTTTACCAATCGCTGCAGATGCTTAGATCAGGTAACGGCGCCGTTAACACGTTGGCGACTGAAGGCAACAACAAGTTTGACTTCACCGTACAGAACGACGGAGAGGACGTGACGCTTGAGACGGACGTTGTGACGGCGAAGATCATGGGGACGTTGAAGGATCAAGAGCCGTTGATCATTTACAAGGTGGATAAAGTTTTGTTGCCGAGAGAGATCTACAAGGCGGTTAAGGCGGCTGCTCCGGCTCCCAAGTCAAGTAAGCACAAGCCTAAGAACGCGGAGGCTGATGAAGATGCTGACGGACCAAGCGCTGATGCTCCGGGAGATGATGACGGTGAGGTTGCTGATGATAAAAACGGTGCCATTCATGTGATGGTTTCAAGAAGCAGTGTTTTTGTGTTGGCGATTGTCTGTCTCTGTTTTGGTGTTTTGCTCATGTGATGTTTGTTAATCTTGTTTCCCTTGTATTATCTTTCATATTTTTCTTGTTTGATCTTTTAAGTTTTTTTTTTTCTTGGGTTGGGCTCTGTTTGTGAATTGTGAGTTTGGAGTTCATATCACTTTCTTCTTCCATGTTTAAATATACATTCAACATTTTTATCAAGTTCACTAATCTATAGGGGTTGTTAACACAAGGAAGCATCACAAATAGTTAGAACCTCTGCAAGTAGAAACTGCAAAACAAGGAGCATAACTTAAAACTCAGGAAAAGCGTCGGTGATTGATTCCTTGTGTGCAGATGATTGCTAGCTCCACGAATAGACTTATGTAACTATCACTACTTACAGGACTAACAATTAAGAAACGGAAAGAAAGACTAACCAGGAAACTGTATTAGAGTTTGCTTGGTGGCAGTTGATATTCATAAACGCATTGATCACCTCTTTGATCTAATAAAGGACTAGCCATAGATGAGCAAAGATAAATAAAAAGCACAAGTGCGCTTCATTTGGCATTCAATGCACCATCAGCTACAACCATAACCATTCTCACTTTCTCAGAGACAACAATTCTAACGCTGCATAAACAACAAACCCACCAGCGAAATGGCACAAATTTTGCTATAAAACAAATACGAATTCGTTCAATTTGATGGCAACTTCACAAACATCATAAATATGTCAATATAAGATCCAAAAGGTACACAGTCTACATTTCTTTTGATTTTATTGAGCTTCCTTCTTCCACATTGAGCTAATATATATAACTTAAAACCCCTTAAAAATCTCGCTAACGTGGACAGAGTGTTCGCTCCGATTACATTGCCTTACTCTTCCTTTGCAGCATCGCCATCTGCAACATCCTTTTTCTCGGTGGTTTCTATTGTTTTCTCTTCAACGCTTCTGGAAGTTTCGCCAACAGTAGTAGCCGAAGCTTCTTCTCCAGTGTTTGTAGAATCTTCTGTTTTTTCTTTACCTTCTTCATCCTTCTTCTGAATAGGCCCGACTTTGACATACTTGCTCATGAACTTGTACTCCCAGTCTTGTAACGCATCTAGCTCAAAAGGACCGAGACCCGAGATGTCTCCGGTCAAATCATTCTCCTCAAAGGACATCTTTGCCAAAGCTCGGCTTGCATCTTTCCCTGCAAACAGAGCGTATGGTCCACCTGGTCCATAGAACATCCTGCAGAAAAAAAGAAGAAAGTATCATCATGTCAATAAGTGGCCCAGCAAGACAAGTAGAATGAGTACTGAAAAAGCTACCCTTTGGGGCATGAGAATATATACACCTATGTAGAAGAAGAAAAAAGCACAATATGCTCAGTGCTTCTAATGGTACTGTTCCAACTTCCAAGAAAAGAAAAGCAGATTAAACAAGAAGAATCAAAAGAACAGATAAAAAATAACGCGGAAGTTAATCTAGATTCTCTCTCTCTCTCTCTCTCAAGCATACCTGCTCTGGGAAACATCGTAGATCTGGCCTTTGATCGCCATGAGAAGGGGCTTTTTGGAATCGGAACCGTCATACTGCTTAAGCTCCTCTTCTGTGATTTCCCCGAGCTGAACCGGCGGCGGAAGAGGCTCTGACGGAGGGTATACCTCCGTAGAACGAGGGCCGTGTTCCTCAGGAGAGGCGAAGAAACCGGAGACGACTTGGTAGATGGCGAAAGCGAGAGCTACGACGGTGAAGAACGCAGCGGGAGAAAGTCCACTGTAAGCTGTAATGGTTTCCTTGAGCGTCTCCCATAGTTGGACCACCACCACCACCATTACGCTATCCAAGGAGAGATCGAAGAAGACTGGTCACTTGATATTTGTCTTCTTTACATTTTTCTTATCTTCATCATTTATACTTGGGAAAACTGTTTTTTTTGAGCAACTATGTCACTTTACACTAATCTATATTTTGTGTCATATTTTCCTATAATATCCTTTAATATTTATGAAAATAATTTTAATAAATAGTTTTACAAACAAAAAAAATTTGGAAAAATAGTAACATTTGTTAAAATACATATATTAACTTAATGGTATATTTTCCAGTTATAAAAAAAGTTAAAATTATAAATTTCAGATTACGTTCTAAAAAAAATAGAAATGACATTCTACGAAATAGAAAACGAAATCTACTTTTTTCATTGAATCTACAATGTTTAGAATACGTGATCTACGTAAATAGAAGTATTCTACAAATATGTAGAATACACATTCCGCGCTTAACCTACCATTCTAAAATTCTTAGAAATCGAAATCCACACATAAATCTAAAATCAAAATCTACACATTAATCTAATTCTAAAACATGTAGAAACCGACTTCTACAGATTTACTAAAAATCTAAAACATGTAGAAATCAAATTCTAAACATTACTATAATTCTAAAAAACTGTAGAAACTGATTTCTACATATTAGTTGTATTCTACGGATAAGAAATCAGTTCCTAAAAATATGGAAACAAAATATTTGAGAATATTCACTTTTATATTTT
>NC_027750.1:39616643-39622598 GCF_000695525.1 Brassica oleracea var. oleracea
TAGGGTTAATGAACTTGGGTGAGAATTTGATTTTGTCTCCCTTTATTAGTGAATGGGAAATTATGGGTTTCATCCCAGAGAAATCGAGTTTAAAGAGTTGAAATCATGCTTGGTCGGTTCAAATCAAGTGGGAATCAATCCGGATATAATCATACAAAACCAAAAAAATCGATTTGGGATTCTTTCCTCGGCACGGGATCGATCGATCTATTCTTACAGATCGGTCGATCTGTGTAAATCGACCTTCGCCGATCGAGTGAAATGGACCAGGTCGATCAGTATATATTTCGCGTTTTTTTTGTTCTGAATAATGATCGGGATTGATCGATCCACTATAACTTGTAAAGTCGAACTCAGTATATATCTTTTTAAAAAAATTACAATTTTAAGGGCATTACTGTCATTTTGAAAAAAGTTAGTCTAATAGGACATAAAATAGTATAAATTAGTCTAAAGGGACATAGTTACCATTTTTTTGCTCTAAAAAAACAGATTTCCCTTTATACTTTAATCTTCATTTATTATTTTTGGCTTTCTTACGCGTATTATTTAGAGTTGTTGACAAAAATAAAATAAAAACGCATATTATTTAGAGTTAATTGAAGTCCATATACCCAGAAACATCATATATTTGCACTCTACCTTATAAACCAAAAAAAAAAAAATCAGTTTCAATTTTGCCCCTATCAATTTAATAGGGTTTGAATGGTAACCAAGAGAATGAAGAGGAACACTATATTCCTTAACGTTCCTCAAAAATGTTACCATTCATGATGAATATTTTTTCCTCTTCATTCCTTCTCATTCCTTTTTTTGTAGAGAATTATAATTCAAATTTGTTCCTTGTTAATTTTGATAAGGAACCCTCATTTCTCATCATTTCCAAAATTTTATTCCTATTCATTCTTTTTCTAATCATTCCTAATGTTTTTTGACGGTTACCAGTCACTAATAGTTTTCTGTAAGTGTGTAACGTGGGTAGTAAGGTGTGTAAGATTTTTATTAAAAAATGTTTTTTTTAGTTTTTTAGCCTTTTCTCATTATCTCTTTTATCTTTTTATTATCTTGTTCTATATTTTTTTTCTTTCCTCTCACAGACACGATTCTCATGTGTATTTTATTTTTCTAAACTTTACTTTCTAATTATTATTTTAGTTTCTTCCATTCCAAATTCAACTCACTTTGTATTTTAACTATCTCCAACATAAACACCAATCACTCTGGTAAAACACTATTTTTATGTTGGAATCAAATCTCCCAAAATTCTATTTTAAAAGTGTTGTGTTGGGAAGCTATGGAGACTAGGTCCTCTTTCCAAAGAATTATACATTGTTTCATACATGATTTGTTACTTAATAAATTGGTAGATACATGATTTACGAGTTGATATATTTTTTGATAAATTGTTTGTTATCTGATAAATTATTTTGTTACATGCTACATAGACTTGTTGTTATCTGATAAAATATTTGTTACCTGGTATATGTTCTGTTACCTGATATATAATTTGGTATTAAAAAAATTGATAGATAGTTTGTTACTTGGTACATGTTATGGTAGCTGATATATAATTTGTTATCTGGTACATGTTATTTTAGATCATATATAACACTATATCTTAGCGATTACAAATTATACGCCAAAGATCTAGCTGGGATATTCCTAATGAAAGTTATGAACTTTTTTCCAACTAGTTTCACATGTTAAAGGAAAAGAATCTAGGTTTTGTGACTTTTATCAATATTGATTCTATGGAAAAATTTAAATTTTCATTTGTGTCATTTATTTCATCTATCAGAGGGTTTAAGTTGATGAAGAAGTAAAGTATAAATGGACTCTACTTGCTGCCACATTACAAGATGATAAATATCACTTGTATCCTATTGCTTTTGCTATAGTGGATTTTGAAAATGAGGCCTTATGGAGTTGGTTTATGATATGTCTGAAAACTATCATTCCTGATGAAGAGGATTTGGTTTTTGTTTCTGATCGTGCATCCTCTATTGCAACTGCTCTTTTAGAATGTTATCCTCTTGCTCACCATGGAATTTGCATCTTCCACATTTTTTGTTGCAACCGAATTGTTAGAACATTATCCGCTTGCTCACTATAGAATTCACATCTTCCACTTTGAGAAGAATATCCAAGAGAAGTATAAGAGTTCAACACTTATATCATTGGTTGTAGGGGCTGCTTATGCCTACACCAAGGAGGATTTTGACTATTATTTTCATAAGATTCAAAAGTCTGACATAGAAGTTCCAGAATATCTTCTTAAAGCAGATATCAAGAAGTGGTCACAGGCTTATGCTCATCCTAATTTCTACTACATCATGACATCCAACGTGGCTGAAACTATTAATTCTATGTTGAAACTGAGTACTCGTGACTAATCGATTGTATGCTTTTGACACTATTAGAATGACTATGAGTAGAGGATTCACTGAACGACACGAGAAGGGAGTTCGTTATATCCACCCTGACACTTTAGAAATGAAGAAAAAGAAGTTATATGATCATAAGTTCTGTTGGCTCGAAGTTTCCAAAATCAATAATCCAGAGTTTAAGGTTAAGGGAGATACATGAGATCAAGTGATGAATTTTGAAAAAAAAAGGCATTGTTCATGCATGCTTTGTGCATGATGTTGAGAAGTTTCTTTTTCATTTATCTGTTCATGCTATTGCCGCTGCAAAAGCTGGAAATCAGCATAAAAATAATTATATCGATGAGTTTTTCTCTAATAAAAGGTGTGTTCTCACAGTCATTGTGGTATGGTATTATCAAATTTATATAATTTAACTAATGTATAAGGTCTTATAAACATTGTTATAAAAACACTTCTTTTTCATTTCTTTTTTAGTTGTATCTTTATGTAATTCTCTTAATTTTCTTTTTAGGTTTACAATAGCATGTCTAGAACGTATATATCATATTGTTGATAAAGCATATTAGAATATTCTTTTCTATATAGCTTCTTTTGTTTGCTGCTCTTTATTAAATCGTTTTTCTAGTGGCATGAGGGAAAAAGGATAGCAATTTTGTGGGAGCATGGAAAATATTGTACCACATACAAATGTAACAGTAAGGACACAACAAGAGTAGTTATGTAGTGCCAATCTGATAACAAGAATAGTATAAAAACTAGTTTTTATTTGATCATTTTATATGAAGTTATAACAATTAGAATCTCATAAATTTTGAACTTTTTATTATTACTTTTATCTCTTGTTCGGAAACTCGCTAGGCGCTACGCGTGCGGCACACACGGGCCTAACGATTTATCGAAAAAATAGAAAAAATGGAAAGTACACAGAGAAGTAATTTTTAATGAATTATTTAATTTTAAATATACAAAAATCATAAAATATCAAATTAAATCATGTTATAAACCAATGTCTGGTGGAATCTCATATTCGAAAGCACATATTCTTATGTCTTTGTATTTCATAGCCCATATTGTATTTAGGGTTTCATACTTATGTAATTCCCTATATAAAGAGCTCCTTATTGTCTAATAAAGATATAGTCTTTCCCCTTATTTTCATAACACGTTATCAGCACGATAGCCTCTAGCCCTAAGCCCCCACGAAATATTCTTCAACTCAGCCGAAAATCATCAAACCCTAAACGCAAAGGAATCTGCCTCGGAACTTCAAAGAGACTGTTCTCTCAAACCGTGAGGATGCTGAAAACTATCAAAATATCAAATCGAAGCCCTCGCCGAGACGAATCCGTCAGTGCAAACCGCTTGTCGATCTGACCACCGACTCGCTCTCACGCACAGATACAGTGCGCGCCGATTTTGATTTGGAAACCAAATCCAATTCCAACAAGGATTTTCTAGCCGAACTCAACTCCTGTGCAAGATAAGTTTATCATACCTTAGTTGATTCATGTTATTTTGTTGGCGTTCATGTTATCTAATGCTCCTCGTGTTGTTTCATGAGCCGAAGGGATTAAAATCTAATATCAACAAGGAGTTCAAGCAGAGAGGAGTTGCTGCCCGAGCGATCAAACTCTCTTTTCCATTCAGATCAAAAGGAGTTCATAGGTAAACTATCTCAAACTTTGAAACTACTTAGAGGTCGAGTTTAATTTAATTAAACTCGAACCATACAAGAGTGAACCGATTGCATATACCTTAATATGTGATCATAGAAATCAAAACCTAACCAACTATGAATACATAATTCGATTTATATCCTTATAAATCATATAGTATATGTTTAAAACTTAGTAAAACATGGTCATGAGTTTTAAACCTAAGAACTAATCTAAACCTAAAATCGCATGACATGAAAATCGAATGTCATGCTTAAAACCGAAAATTGTATAAACCTATACTATCTAATATGATTCCAATAATTCTAAAACTTGAATCATATACCTAAAACTATAGTTTCAGATCTGATTATGTCAACAATCAGATCGCATACTTGGTATGCTCGAAAAACCGATTCCTAAACATCTATAACCTAATTTGCTTAAACCTAAAAGTCGCATAGCTTTAAAATTAAAACTCCCATGATGAAAACTTTCTAAAACTTGTTTTCACATGCTGTTTAAAGATTTAAAATCTGATTGTTTGTTTAAGAAAATCTGATTGCATGTTTTTAAAATTAGAAATCGCATGCTAGGCATAAAATTGCAAATCGCATGCTTAATTGAAATTTGATTTGTTTGACCACCTAATCACATGCTAGGATTATTAAAACTTGATTGTATGATCTGTTTTTTAATAGAAATTGCATGTTTTAGGTTTGCAAATCATATGCTAAAAATTAAAATCAAAATCACATGCTAGACATAGAAAATTAAATCGCATGTTTAGGTTTAAAATCTGATTTTGTTAATCACATGATAGGATTGATAAAACCTAACTATTTGATCTGATCTCTAATAGAAATTACATGTTTTAATGTTAGAAATCGAAACATAAACATTAAAACTGAAATTGCATGCTAAAACCTAGAACTCTTAAAAAAAAAAGGTTGTTACAAAGTTATTAGGGTTTTTGTCTTGGCCGATTTCATGCTTGCATAACTTGATATTTTTCATGCATAAAATACATGTTTGAGGTTGCATAATTAGACTAAGAATAATTACATGTTCTTGTGTCTAAATCCTATTAGAATTAGGATTTGAAATTTAACCTAAAATCTGATCGCATGTTTCTAAAAATTTAAAACTTAATAAATTTAAATTAGAATTCCAGAATTTGATCATATGAAACCTAGGGATAAAATTTCATGATTAGATTGAAATTATTCATATGCTAATTGATTAAAAATCGATTAGACCTAGGAAATTGAAATCACATGATTAAATCCTATTAGAAATAGAAATTGCCTTGATCACATGCTATTGATTAAAATCTGATTTGGTTGCTTGATCACATGATATGTTTAAAATCTGAATAGTATGTCTTAACCAAATCTGATTCGCATGCTTCAAACCCAAAATATGATTTGTTTGATTGCCTAGCTCGCATGCTAAGAAATTAAAATCTGGATTGATTGTAAAGATAAAATCCGATTGCATGCAGCATGGAACCTAGATTTAATTTGCTCATTTACATGCTCACATGATCCAAATCTGATTTGCTAGCTGATTACTTGATTGAAAATGATGCCTTGCTTGTTTAAAACATAGAGATTGCATGAAATCCTATATGTATGATTAAAAGCTTGGCCGTAGGATCAAAACTTCATCATATGCTAAACTTGATTCGATTACATTGCCTGGCCTATATGTGTTTTTAAACCTTGAATCATATGCTGAAAAAATCTAGCAAATCCGAAACACATATTCAAATCCTAAAACTTTTTGGATTTGGCTTGGCCAAGACTATACATGTTCATATGAACATTTGTAGGATCTTTTCTCAAAGCTTTGGCCAAATGAAATTTTAGCCAAATTTTAAGACATGATCACTTGTTTAAAACTTAAAATCT
>NC_027750.1:39622691-39623914 GCF_000695525.1 Brassica oleracea var. oleracea
AAATGTAGAAGCTTGGCCTAGCTTAAATCTTGATCAAATGCAAAGTCTAAATTTTCTTGGCCAACCTTTAAAAGACCTTGACCGAAGGCAAAAGCTTGGCCAAATTGAAATTTCTATTGGCCAAATATGAAATCTAGTCAAACTAATAGAATCTCTTGGCCAAAGCATTTTGGTAAAGTCATCTTGGCTGGATCCCCTTGGCCAAAATTCCTTGGCCAAAGCCTTTTGAATAATCTATCTTAGCCGAATTTAAATCTCTATTAATCTAATCATACTTAATTTATTTCTAGCTATTTGTTGCACACTTTGATTTATTTAATGCCAGATGTTTTCAAAATTATTGTCTAAGGGAACAAAATTTGATATTAAATTACCTAAGTTTGGGATTCAATACGAGATAAATGAACATTAAGTGTTATTATCTCGAAGGGGAGAATCAGAGAATCCCAAAATCCCTAAATAAGTTAAGCATCCACGACAACAATAGCCCAAATAGAACTAGGCCAAAATCAAATCTGAAAACGAAATTTCACAACAGAAAGATTATATGGAGATTAATGATTGGCAAACCGGTCATGCCATTCCGGTTTAGTATGCGGCACTCTATTGAATGGTTTAAGATATGCTGCCCCTTTGAATAAGAGAATTGATAATATGAGTATTCACCATGATATTTCGAAAATAAGCAAGGAATTTCGTGGGCTTGATCACCCACATATGGACTGATCATCCATCATATGTGACGACATATGGTTGTACATATATCCTTGTCAAAATCTGCAATAAGTTTGCAAGAGTAATTGGTGATACCAGTGGATTTATGAATCCTTATAAGTTGCAGCAAAATTTGTTCGCATAATGCCAAAGAACAAATAGAGACTCTCCCATGAATTTGATAAAGGGTAAAAAATTTATGTTCTCATATAGAAAATGTTCCCATATAGAGAACTTAAATAAGTTGCTCCACCACAAAATTATAAGATGGGATCTGAAATTGAATTAACTGTGTACGTTGGATATAAATCTTCATAAGAATACATAAGGCCACGAGAGATATGATTAAGGCTAAGCCATGAATTAGATAAATCCGTATATCCAACATCAGGGAGAGAAATAATAAGCTGGTAAACGATTTCGAGAATGAATAATGATCCCCAAATATGAATATAGAACAAGAGTCCAAAGAATGAATCATTCTCAGAACTTAAACAAGTCAATTGCCA
>NC_027750.1:39624297-39624680 GCF_000695525.1 Brassica oleracea var. oleracea
TCAAACCAGTTGGACATAAGTAAGTCTTTGGTGAGAAAACATAATAAAAATGACGAAACTGCATAAGGTTCTCACAATGACCTGGAATCAATTATAAAGGAGACATACTATTATGTGGTAGATGGAACGACATTCTGATTCCTTATAAGTCTGGCAAATAAAATACATATCTATACGGTCCACTAGATAACGAAATTTATGTGAAAGTTCTAGAGGGTATCGAACTACCGAACACATCAAGTTCTCGAGAACAATATTGAATATTTTTATGTGAACAATATTCCTAAAAGATAGAATACATCAAGAAAGAATTCGAATTCAACATGAAAGGTTTTGGGAAAAGAAGATTATATATTGGATTATACATTGAGCACCTTGAAAGA
>NC_027750.1:39624914-39631265 GCF_000695525.1 Brassica oleracea var. oleracea
GATTATACATATTTTTGTTACCTACAAGGAACTAAAGACTTGGCTCCATTTGATACTAACCTGTCCGGAGAAGGGTAAATTATTTTGATGATACAGGTTGTTTGTCCGTCCAAGTTCACTCAACCAAGGATTTGGTAGATATAATTACTAAGGCGTTGCTGACATCCAGAGATATACTCAACAGGAGGAGTAATACGTGCTGTACTCTTTTTCCTTCACCATGGTTTTATCCCATTGGGTTTTCCTGGTAAGGTTTTAATGAGGCAACATCCAAAGCGTATTACAAACCACTTCGGAGATGGTCTTCCAAGGGGGAGTGTTATAAACCAAGGTCTGGTGGAAGCCCATATTGTATTAGGCTTTCATACTAATGTAATTTCCTAAATAAAAGGCTCCTTATTGTCTAATAAAGATTTATGAATGGTGACCGGGGAATTATGGGGAATAATGCATTCCATAATGTTCCTATAAAAAATCACAATTCACAAGGAATAATAATTTCCTCTCATTCCCTCTCATTCCTTTTTTTGTAGAAAATTAAAGGACAAAACTATTCCTTGTTAAATTTGAGAAGGAATAACCATTCCTTTTCATTCCTGCTATTTTTTTCCCGTATATTCCTTTTCTGTTTGTTCCTCTTGTTTTCCGAATGGTCACCAGTCAGACCTATTTTTTAATAACAAATCATATATTATAATTATTTTTTATTTATTCACATTATTGTTATTAGTTTAAAGAGAAATCTAAGAAAAAAAACTCATTTTACAACCTTTCTATCAAACAATTTTTCAAAGTACATAAATTTTTCAGAAGTTTTCTTATATTTTCCCATTGACTTTCAAATTACAAAGAATCAGGATTCTCTTAAAATCCAGCTTTTACATCAAAAAGTTAATATTTTTTAGTTTCTCAAACGGTGGAAACGAATAAAGAATTCAAGGAAAGGGATTTTTGGTGTTTCTTCCTTCTTTTCAGATTCTCAATTAAGCAAGACAAAGTCAAAATCATAAGAAAAAAAAGAAGATCTTGGTGATGTTGTCGGTGGTGATTTACCGGAGCCAACGCTTGTTCTTAAGAACCCTAGTCCTCTGCTTATGAAGCTGTCTTCCTCTCACGACGGTGGTGCCGTCACCGCCACCGCAACGGCATGTAATGATAAATGTAGTCAACGGGTTTAGATGATTATCTGCTTCTTCTCCTAGTCAAGAACAGAGCATCCTGAGGCTGCCTACATAGATCAAGGTTCATGAGGCTATGTTTGAACCTAGATTGTCGACAAACTAGTAAAGAGAAATGGACGAGTTCTCGTCGGTGGGTCAAGACAAAGACGTGTATTATTATATCAAAGAGTCGAAACGGAGTTACAAAAGGGGAAAGAGAGTGACGAGATTAGTCCGGCGAAAGCTAGTTCGTCGGACCGTACAAGTCGGCGAGATGATAAGATATGAAACCCTAGATCTAGCCGAAAGTATGTGTAGTCAATTTGCGGATCCCTTCATCGTTGTCTTCCCTCCTCCTTTTATAGAGACGGTCGCTGGTTATCCTCTCATCTTGATCTAATGGGCCTCTTCGTTGACTGGGCCGAGCTGTCGGGCCGCCGTCTTGAATCGTCGAGTCGGCGGCTTTCAGTCGCTTGTTCGGTCGGCTAAAAGCACCTTGGAGTCAAGCCGATCCTCGACTCGCGAGTTATCTATCTGAACAGTTATCTTGTGGGCCTTTTGGGAGGGTTAGACCCATACCCAACAGTAAGTCCCCCCAGTTCACTAGTGAGTAGCGTAGCCGACACAGTGAATTTGGAAGTAAGGTCTGAAGGATAAGTGTTCTAGACTAGTAATCTCGCTCGATCTTTCGACTGGATGCATGGCTCGTCTGTTTGCGACTGATCGATGTACGTTATCGTCGAGTCGTCGGATTGCGTTGATTGGTCCTAACCGACGGTTCTCCCGGTTTAAGTTATAACCGCCAATACTGGTCTAAACTGGCTCCGGTTTACCTCGAGAATTTTAAGCGTCGCGAAGCGGAACGGTTGTTCACGCCCTCTATTGGGCCCATCTAGGCCCAAGTAGCTTTAATGATGACGTCTCGGAAGAAGAGGCGTCCTTTCTCCTTATATATTCCCCCTTTGCTCCTCATTGTTTTCATTCCACTGCCGACTCAGGTACTTTCTCTCTCTTCTCTCTAGTTTCTCCCTCTTGCTTCTGATCGTAGATCTTAAGTAGCGCACGGGTCGCCCTCGACAATTCCCATGTCGTCGGGCGGTAGGCTGTCTCGCGAACAGAAAGGCAAGGCGGTTGCAGCTAGTTCGAGTCCTTGTTCGAGTCCCGTGAGGGACGCGACTGAATCGATCTATCGCGAGGCTATGATGGATACTGAGAACATGGATACGCCGCAGCGAGTTTTAGTTGCTGAGTCAGCGCGGCAACTTCGAGAAGAAAGAGCGTCGTCTGATGCTCAAACTTGCGCGAGGGACGGTCGCGACGGAGCAAGTGACGAGGGAGATCCTCCTGACTTCGTTCCGACGTGTTATCATCCTGGGGGGATCTTCGAGGACCTCCCGGCACTTGCGCCGGAATTGGTGCGTTCTTCGACTTTGGAGGGGCAGTCGTGGGAGAATGTCGAGCAGACTCGTTCGACTCCGAGTAGTGTGAAGATTATGCTTAGGAGATGCAGCGGGCACATGGTGACTTTTCTCATCCCTACGAGAGCTCAGAGGCCGTGGTCCCCGCCGGTTGGATATCAGTGCATATATGAGTCGTACTTTCAAGATGAGACGAGACTCTGGTTTCCGATTCCTCGGCTTGTAACTTCATACGCGAGACGTCGTGATGCAGCGATTTCTTAATTCCTCAATGGTTTGCTTCGCCTTGCCGTCGCGATGATGGTCAAAGCGGCGGAGATTGACGTTTCGATGAGTGTTTGAGTCTTCGAAGAGCTGAAGTACATCAAGTCGATGGGAGAAGGGATTTTCTCGATTCAGATGAGGCCGAACTACAACGTGATGGCCGGTCATCCTAACAAGATGAATGACTGGCAACGTTTTTACTTCTTTGTCAAGTCGGATGAGTTTGCCTTCGAGGACCCACCCGGCGACGATTTTCGAGTTTTATGGAACTCTAACCTTGGTAGATTGTGATCGTTAGTTCGTGATAGATTCGATTTCTTGCTTCTTACCTTCTCTTTTTTTTATCTGTGCAGTTGATCATCCCGACACTGCCGCCTACCCTGAAGAATTCATACCGGGTGCTCGAGCAGTCGCATTGCTTCCTCAAGATCGGTGGGAGAACATCACTGTCAAGAAGATCCGTCGACTTTCCGATAAAATTTCCAGAAGTAAGCGTTCTTTTGCGTCGTTTTTCTTTCTTTTTCGTTTTATCATGTTGACTCGAGCACTCGATTTTTGCAGGAGACTGGAGATCCGACTTGCTGCCTGTCATTACCAGTAAGAAGCGATAGTTCTCTTTGTTTTCTTGAGCGGAGCAAAGGCAGATTAGCGGAGCTAAGAAGATGAAGAATTTGCCGGACCTATGTGCGTTTCTGGGATCTCATTTGGGGGGATCATCGAATAGCACACCACCAACAGCCCCCGTAGTACGGGAAGAATCCTCGACCGCGGTCGAGCCCTCGATACCAGCCCCCGAGTCTGTGAACACTGTCCCTTCCGGGGGAGCTGTAACGAAGAAACCTGTGGGTCCTTTGAAAAAGATGGGAAAGGGGAAGAAGAGGCCTGCTTCCGACTCCTCTGCTGAGATGGGCCGAGAAGGGTCATCTGAAGCTGCTGCTGCTGGGACTCAGTCTGATGAGCCTCCCAAGAAAAAGGCTAAGGCTAAAAAGAAGAAGAAGAACCTTGAAGAGAACGTCACCGAGGATCAGACGGGTCCTGAAGAGGAGCCGGTCGATCCTATTGAAGGCGTAAGGACTCGGGAAGCCGTTATCCCCGAGGACTCTAGTGATGGTGCTCGCACCGAGGAGGGTCAAGATGGCTCGCCAGTCACTCCTCTAACGAGGAAGAAGAAGGAGAAGCGAGCGGATAATCGAGCTGCTCCTGATGCCTTCGTGCAATCGCTGGTGATACCCCCCAGACTGCGCCTCCGGCGAGTGGGAGTGGTTCGATTCGAAAAGGGAGGAAGATCGATTTCCCCGACCACGTCGAGTTTAAGTATGACGGCGAGACACTGCTTTCCTGCGTGCCGGATGAATGCGCCGAGTTAGTTCGCCAGATTCGAGGAGGCGCGAAGAGCATGTCAAAGGTGAAGGACCTGATCTTTAGAGACCCCTATGTTGACGCGTCGATAACCAAAGTCATGGTAAGGGTCGTGTTTTTTTCTAGTCATCTTCCTTTTTCGACTTCATAATTTTGACTTGTGTTCGTGCAGAGTGATGGGAGTATGAACTATGTCATCAAGAAGTATGACTCGGCGCTGAAAGAGACCATCATCAAGCTGAAGAAAGCCGAGAAACTTGCTCGGGTGAAGGATCTGGCTCTCAATCGCAAGATAGTTGAGTTCAAGGCGATCATCGACAAAACCGCGAAGGAGCATAATCGGCTGCTCGAGGAGAGAACGGCCCAGAAAACAAAATTTGCTGAGAAGTTGGAGGAATTGAAGGGTAAAATCCACTCTTCTCGTGAGAAAGTTGAGGAGCTCGAACGGGAGAAAGCTGCCTTAGAGGAGGAGAAGGCCGCGTTGGAGGAAGAGAAGAGAAATGCGTCCTTGAGGCATGTTCGCGAGATGAAGTGGTTGAAGGATTCTCGGGTTTTTGAGGTTACCCAAGAGCGAGTGCGCGTAGAAACTTCTATGATCGCGAAATGCAATCGTCGATTCAACAACATCCGTGACCGAGAGGCTCGTCGCGAGGAATTTGACAACGCTCGCCTTCTCCATAGTCAAGCGTTTGGGACCAGGAAATGTCTCGAGTCGCTCATGGCGAACGGGCGCGATATCTGTTGAAACCCTAAAAAAAAAAAAAAAAAAGAATGGTCGAGTATCTTTTGGGTGGTCGAGTCGCAGACGATCATAGTGTTCTTGTCTGAACCATGAGTCAAGTATGCCACTAGACAATGGTTAGACCATGTGGTAGATTTATTCAAAGGACATTTGAAGAATGACACTTTTGGAAGCACAACGGGAAGACCCGAAATTGGGCGAAAAACCCTAATTTCGGTATTATGAATTTTTTTTGGAAAACCGAAGGTTCGGGAAATATTTTCTCTCAGGTCAGGATTCATTTGGAGTTTATTAAAAATACTCAGAGCATCAGAACGGGCGTAGAAAAATATTTGGGATTGATCGCGGGACAAAAATTCACCGAAAATGCCGAATCGGACGAATGGACCGAGAAGCTCGAGGTGGCTTGATGTGTGTGTTCAGGACGTGGTGGCAAGCTCCTGGAATTGTGTGTGTCAAGGGAAGCATGAGGTGTTGCAGTACATGAAACATGTACATGCAAGTAGACATGTGGAGCACGAGGTGGATCGGCCAAGCACGAGGTGTTGCGATGCATGCGACCAGGCCATGCGGCCAGACATGTGGAGGACGTGATGTCTCCTTGCATGGAGCCAGGCCATGTATCCAGACAGGTATAGGGAGTGGTATCACTTTGCATGTGAGCAGGTCATGCAGCCAGCCATATGGAGCACAAGGTGTCGCCGCGCATGCGTTTGGAGCCATGCGAAACGACACACGGGCTGCCACACGACTTGTTTCTGATTGGTTGCTGATTCCTATAAATAGCCCACGAAACCCTCCCATTTTTCCTCCTCCAGAACACATCAAAGTCAGTTCAAAACGTGAGAGAGAAAGCAAAGAAAGAAAGATCAAGTTTCAATAGTTTTCGAGCGATTTAGGCAGTTTTCGAGAACAGTTACTCTGCCGATTTTGAGTCAGCACCTGGAGAAGGTTCTGTTCAAGTGAAGAGAGATCAGTTCTAGTGGAGACCAGTTCAAGATCAGTCTGGACGTGGTTCTACTTGAGAAGGTCGAGGAAGGGTTCGGATCGCAGAAGTCGGGTTTGGGGTCAAGGCCACGATCAACCAAAAACAGTGAGTTATAATCAATTGATTGCTGAGTTGTTTTCATGCAGGATCCCGTTACTTGGAAGTTTGATCATGGAAGGAGACCAGGTCTAACTGAGTAACGGTTTGAATAATTGAGTTTATGTTGATTGAGTTGATGGCATGCTTGTTATTGCTTGGGAACCGTAGTAGCATACTAATGGTTAGGTTTATTGTGGGAACCGAAATTCGCACTGTCGATTTCCGTTTAAATAAGGAAACTAGGAAAACCCTAATTTCCCAGAGGACCCGGATATCTGCTAATTACCACACGTCAAGCAATCAGAACACGAGAATAACAAC
>NC_027750.1:39631319-39631689 GCF_000695525.1 Brassica oleracea var. oleracea
CCTGGGCTCGAGAGCTGTCGGCGAGATTCCTAGTTCTAGCAACCCTAAGACGGCTAAACCTAATTGAATCGCAGCTCGAAATAACAAAAACGGAAAATAGCCTAAATTGCTCTAAGTGCTAAGTTTTCTCTCGCGAGATTCCTAGTTCTAGCAACCCTAAGACGGCTAGGACTCCTTATATACTAGCTCCAAGGTCGGTTTATGCTTTTACTCTTCTGCCCTTAAGCCGTCATAGCATAAAAATTGAGATATTCCATTTTCTCGATCTTCCAATTATCTTCAAAACTTCTGTATTTATCCGCGCAAACTTGACATTTATCCTTCCTTGTGGACCAAGCGTAAACCGTGCTGCGGTTTACGGGCTTTTGGT
>NC_027750.1:39635723-39636472 GCF_000695525.1 Brassica oleracea var. oleracea
GATTTCGGGGGCAGCACTAGTAGCATGATGGATTTGAGACTTTACGGCCCTCACTTCTGCCGCAGTCTTGGTGATGTAGTCGCGAAGATCGCGGATATCCGATGTCTCGTCAGTAGATTTCCGAGCCTGTCGGCGTTTACTGCGAGTGAGCTCGGTTTGTCTTTCAGCCAGCTCCTCCTGTTCGTTCCAATAGGCGATTTCTTCCTCTTCCGTCATTGGTTTTTCGAACGGGGAGCCTTCCCGAGCAGATCGGCTTCTGGTCCTTCTCGGATGTCTGTCGACGTCCTCGTCGGTGTCGTTGGAAACATCGCTAGGATCCAGGTCAATGTGTTCGGCTTCGTTATCCTCCGAGTCCTTTGCAGGGGGCGGAGTTCCCCTTTTCGATGGGAGATTTCTCGCTAGGGTTTTGACCGGAAGGTCGTTCCCGCGCGACTCCTGATTTGTCGAGTGGGGTAGCGATGTCGAGCCTTTTCCCGCGGATTTTGTTGGTTCCGCGGGGGCGGATTGCTTGGGTCCTTGCCGTTAAGGTTTCAACCTGTTGGGTCAAGGTATTCACGAGCTTATCCTGTTCTTCCGACCTTTTCTCATAGGTGGCGAACATCTTTTTAAACTTTTCGAGCGTCGCGGCGTTGGCTTGTGCGTTGGCCGCGGATACGTCCGTTACTGGAGTGTGGAGATCGGTGTCCGCGTCGTTAGTTGACATGTCTGATCGAGAGTGATGTGGCTTTTGCGGGTTAGATTGACCAGTA
>NC_027750.1:39636726-39637904 GCF_000695525.1 Brassica oleracea var. oleracea
GGATTTTTGGGTGGTAATTCCGTCGTAACCGTTTTTGACCCCAACATTGATTGGTTAGTTAGCGAATGCGGAATGCTTATATGATATCGCTAAGTTGTGGATAGTTAGGTATTCTGGAATTAGTCCTTATGCTAGATTCTGGAATATGATGGATTGTGTTAATTTGCGATTAATACTAGGAACCTTGTGTTATTTTGACCGGGTTTAGTATTAATCATATATTGGTCATATAGCATTTGTGTAACCTACAATGCTAGGCATGTTTGAGGTGAAATGTGTTGATTGTGTGGAGATTAATACTAGAAACCTTGGGTTATTTTTACCGGGTTTAGTATTAATCATATATTGGCCGATAGCATTTGTGTAACCCACAATGCTAGGCATGTTTGAGGTGGAATGTGTTGATTGTGTGGTAATTAATACTAGGAACCTTGTGTTATTTTGACCGGGTTTAGTATTAATCATATATTGGTCATATAGCATTTGTGTAACCTACAATGCTAGGCATGTTTGAGGTGAAATGTGTTGATTGTGTGGAGATTAATACTAGAAACCTTGGGTTATTTTTACCGGGTTTAGTATTAATCATATATTGGCCGATAGCATTTGTGTAACCCACAATGCTAGGCATATTGGGGTGAGTTAGTGTTCCTTCAGTCCTCGTACCCGGCAGGTTCAAGGAAACCCCTTATTCGCTGGATCGGAAAGACTCAGGTAGACGGGGTCATGGCCTATGGCTGAGTGATTACACGATGGTGTAATGTGGCAGTGACCCGAAGGACTGTGGGCTGTCGTGCGGTGGCCCAAAGGACTGTGGACCGCGGTCGGGTGAAAGTTCATTCTTCTGGTCTTTGTGGTAGGAAGATAGGATATTGCCGATAATGAAGGAGGAACATAGCGTCACCAGGGCCCGAATTTGTTATATATATTATATCGTGTTTCGGGTTGTTAAAGCCTGGTTTAAGTCGAGTTTGAGTTTGGTGATGAGCTAGTAATTAGCATAATGCTAGTTATCTTGCTATCGTTTACCGCTGCGTATTTCTGATATGGCTTATATTATTGAATTGTGCTATTAGGTGAGCCTCTCGCTTTAGATTGTTTGGGGTGGGATAGCGAGGGGTTGTATTTGTTAGTTGGGGATTGTAACTCGCTGAGTAATGCTAGATTACTCACTCCTC
>NC_027750.1:39637986-39641184 GCF_000695525.1 Brassica oleracea var. oleracea
GTACGGGTTGAGAAGCCTTAGGCTTTGGTCTGACGGGACGTGTTAGTGGGCGGAGTGGCCTAGTTACAAATTGCACTTTTTGTGACTTTGGCTGGATTGCCCGTTAACCCATCTTGTAGCGCTCCCGAACCTTGGTAGACGGTTGGGCTGTCGGTCATGTTCTTGTTTGATTGTTGGCCGGTGGTTCGACCTATACTTACAATGGTTTGGGGGTGTTACAGAGGTGGTATCAGAGCATGGTTTCGTCCATGTGTGACACAAGTGCTTTTTAACGATTTTATCGAGTCAAAGGATTCGTAAAAAGATGATTAGGAAACCAGCCGCTTCCCGTAGTAGGAATATGACTTACCCTTTTGATTGTGTGCAGATGGCTAATCGCGGGACAGGTGATGATGGACGAGATCGGATATGGGGAGAGGGTATGGATTGGAAAGGAGGAGGATTGATCTGATCAGGAGGATGGAAATGGCATCAGTGAGATGTTTGGATACGATAGTAGCCCTCTGCAGAGAACAAGATATTTTTCTGTGTACGGTAACAAGACTAGAGTGAGGGATGACAGTTTGGCGAGTATTGACCCAAGTCGTAATTGGGACCGGAGACATCAACATGATCAATCCGCTCAATCAAACCCAAGGCCAGATCAGAACCGTGCCAGACCACAAGAGCAAGGAACCGAAAACACCCTGAAGCTTTTACATGACGTGATGACTGAGGCACTTGGTAACCAAGGCAGGCGTAATCAACCCCCTGAAGTTTCCAAGTTGTTATCTACCATGAAGAACATTGGATCCCACAAGTTCAAGGGAGGATCAGATCCTATTGAAGCCGAAAAGTGGATTACTATGATGGAGAAGAATTTTGAAGCCATGGAGTGCCCGGAAGAATACAAGAAGAAGATCGCTGTGTACTATATGAAAGGAGACGCAACGGGCTGGTGGGACAGTATAGACAGGCAGCGTGGACACACCATCACATCATGGGAATCGTTCAAGGGAGAGTATGAAAGGAAGTACTTTCCTCCAGAAGCGAAGCATCGGTTGGAGCGCCAGTTCATGAACCTTGTTCAAGGAGATAAGCCGGTAAGGAGTTATGAGTCGGACGGAGTTCACAAGGTTGAGACGACATATCTTTGATGGGCACGAAGATGAAGCAACTATGATCCGTAACTTTATGTACGGATTGAAGCCGGAGCTTGGAAGTCGTTTAGCTGGAAGCAACTTTAGCAGCTTATCGGAGTTGGGGGAAATAGCTGTTAATGTTGAGACTGTGTTAGAGGCGGAAAGGAAGACTATACAACATTCTGGTGGATACACCAAGTTTAACTAAGGAGAAATGCCGAATTTCAACAAGGGTCCAAGATCTCACAAAGGCAAAGGGTGAGGTTTTGGAGGCCAAGCCAACATTCGTGGTAACACTGGGGTATGTTACACATGTGATCAGCCGGGACATAATTCAATGTTTTGTCCCAAAAACCAGCGGAATAACCAACGGAGTAACCAACAGGGTTACTCATCGATACGGATGGAAGATGTCACTTGTTTCTCTTGCGGTATGAAGGGCCATTATGCATCGTCATGTCCAAACATGCCAATCCCTTTGACCCCTCTCGCGATCCGAGCTCCTCCTAGCCGTCCAACACTTTAGCCAGCACAAAGGAAGCAAAACCTAGGAGGTAGAGTTTATGATTTTGGTGTAGAAAACCCAGACAATGCAGGACCGTCAAGCGGTCCCATCACAGGTATTGGGTGCTTAACCTCCTTTTTTTTATTGAATGGAATTTAGTTGTTGGAACCTAGTTAGTAGGCTGGTAAGTTTAGATTGCTTGATCGCTAGGTTGCGCGTTTAGAAATTTTGGATGATGATTGATGGTTGTGCGAATTTTGATTATTTTTTGTGATTGAGATATTGTTAATTGGGTTACTGTGGCAGGAACCATACATGTTGTTGGTAAACCCACACATGTATTGTTCGACTCGGGGGCAACACATAGTTTTGTGACCCCTGAAGTAGCTGCCCAGTTTTGGGATTGTTTTGAGGTTGACAGGATAAACGTGGCCATCTTGACCCCCACAGACCGAACCCTTCAAGCAGATCAGTGTATCAAGAATGTTCCATTGGTCATTCAAGAGAAAGAATTTGTGGCAGATCTGTTAGTCGTGCCTTTGAAAGGGTACGAAGTAATCCTTGGAATGAATTGGTTATCGAGCTACAGAGTTCTGATCGACTGTGGAAAGGGAAGGCAGTTGTTTGGCAGAGGTAAACGACCAGAGATGGTATACTATGGAATCAGTCCTAGTATGTCCGTGTCGCTGGTAGCAGCAATGAGAGTACAAGATTTGTTTCAAGACGGGGAAGTGTATTTGGTAACTTTATCGGTTAGTGGAGAAGCCACTAATGATGAAGTTAAGGTTGAAGACATAGAAGTGGTCCAAGAGTTTGACGATATCTTTGCACCACTAAAGGAATTACCTCCACCTCGGAGTAATCCCTTTACGATCAATTTAGAGCCTGAAGCAAAACCTATAGCTAAGGCACCATATCGGATGGCACCTGCGGAGTTGGCTGAGCTAAAGAAGCAATTGGAAGATCTATTGGAAAAGGGATTCATCCGGTCGAGCTCTTCACCTTGGGGAGCTCATGTGCTATTTGTGAAGAAGAAGGACGGAAGCATGAGGCTGTGTATCGATTATCGTGGTATCAACAACATCACGATAAAAGATAAGTATCCTCTTCCGAGGATAGACGAGTTGTTAGACCAACTCAAGGGAGCTAGTTGGTTTTAGAAGATTGACTTGGCATCAGGGTATCATCAAATTCCTATGGCCAAGACAGACATCATGAAGACGGCGTTTCGGACGAGGTATGGGCAGTACGAGTTTGTAGTTATGCCCTTTGGTCTCACAAACGCACCTGCGGCTTTCATGCGTTTGATGAATGAAATGTTTCACGACTACCTCGACATGTTCGTGATCATTTTCATTGATGACATCCTGGTGTTAATATGCTTCACGACAACTACGGAAGCATGAGGATAACTACAGTACACAGGACTTGGAGTTAGAGGCCGTGGTGTTTGCTTTGCGGATTTGGAGATCTTACTTGTATGGAGAAGAAGTGGAGGTATACACGGACCATCAAAGTCTTAAATACCTCTTCACTCAGCCAGATCTCAACCTGCGCCAGCGTAGGTGGATG
>NC_027750.1:39641231-39644399 GCF_000695525.1 Brassica oleracea var. oleracea
AATGTTGTTGCGGACGCCTTAAGTCGAAGAAAGTTGGACGCATATTTTGAGAAAGAAGTAGAGCTGTTGAACAAAGAGTTGAAACAAGTGAAGTTGGTCGTCTTGGAAGGACAGACAAGCGAGCCATTGGGACTTCAAGCGGTGAACCAGGCCAGCTTGATTCAGAGAATTCGAGAAGAACAACTCAAGGATGAGAAGCTATTGAAGATTGTTGAGGAACTCAGAGGACAAGGCGGGCCAAATAATGTTGGATACTACTTGGCGGAGGATGAAACTTTGTTAATTAATGGAAGGATCACGGTTCCTAAAGGACAAGGGCTGAGAGATGAGATACTAAGGATTACACATCATTCTTTACTTAGTATCCATCCTGGAAGTTCGAAGATGTACCGAGACGTGAGAAGATACTATCATTGGCCGGGCATGAAGAAATCAGTAGCACAATGGGTCGCTCAATTTGCAACTTGTCAACAAGTCAAGGTCGAACATCAAGTTCCAGGAGGATTGTTGCAGAGTCTTCCGATACCTCAATGGAAATGGGACTCGATTTCTATGGATTTCATTACTGGATTACCCACCGCTCCAGGTAGATCGAACAACTCGATATGGGTGATTGTGGATAGGTTAACCAAGGTCACACACTTGTTGCCTATGCGGGACACTGATAAAGTTGAAGTATTGGCTGAGTTGTACATCGACCAAATCGTGAAGTTACATGGTGTACCTTCAGACATCGTCTCAGATCGTGATCCAAGGTTCATATCATCATTATGGGAAGCACTACAAGAAGCCTTGGGAACTAAAATATTCAGAAGTACGGCGTTCCATCCTGAAACAGATGGCCAAACGGAGAGGACCATTCGGACCATCGAGGACATGCTTCGGATGTGTACTCTCGATTGGGCAGGAAATTGGGAGAAGCATTTACCGTTGGTCGAGTTCTCGTATAACAACAGCCATCATTCGAGCATAGGGATGTCTCCTTATGAAGCGTTATATGGAAGGCCAAGCAAAACACCTATGTGTTGGACGGAAGTGGGCGAAAGGAGAATGTTTGGGTCACCTATTGTTCAGGAGACCATGATTAAGCTGGAGACAATCCAGACCAACATGAAGAAGGCCCAGGACCGTCAGAAGAAGTATGCAGATCAATCAAGAAGAGAGGTAACTTTTGAGATAGGAGATGGGTCTATTTGAAGGTTACTGCACAGAAAGGGAAGGACGGATTTGGCAATGTCGGGAAACTTACGGTCAGGTTCATTGGCCCATACAAGATCATCGGGAAAGTTGGTGAGGTAGCTTACCGTTTGGATCTGCCAGAGGATATGCGTTTACATCCTGTATTCCATGTTTCAATGCTTCAGAAACATATACGGGATCCAAGTGCTGTTGAACCCAAGAGACTAGAGGAGTTGAGGACAAACCTTACGTATCCGGAAGGACCAATCAGATTGGGAGAGCGGCGCATTCGGAAGCTAAAGAATCGTGAGATTTTTCAAGTGCAAGTATTCTGGGGAGGACAAAACATGATTCATGTTACTTGGGAGGATGAAGAAAGGTTTAAAGCCGATCACCCGGAGTTCTTCCGAGAGGATGTTGTGATGACAATCAGAGAAAAATTATGCGGAACAATCAGCAAAACAGTGTGTGGCGTGGGTATCTCGTCTGTTCTCGGCATACAGACCAATCGCGTAGACTTGTTCTTCAGGGAGACTGTAGAAACCCATAAAAAAAAAGAGAATGGTCGAGTATCTTTTGGGTGGTCGAGTCGCGGATGATCATATTGTTCTTGTCTGAACCATGAGTCAAGTATGCCACTAGAAAATGGTTAGACAATGTGGTAGATTTATTCAAAGGACGTTTGAAGAATTACACTTTTGGAAGCACAACGGGAAGACCCGAAATTGGACGAAAAACCCTAATTTTGGTATTATGAATTTTTTTTGGAAAGCCGGAGGCTCGGGAAATATTTTCCCTCAGGTCAGGATTCATTTGGAGTTTATTAAAAATACTCAGAGCATCAGAACGAGCGTAGAAAAATATTTGGGATTGATCGCGGGACGAAAATTCACCAAAAATGCCGAAATCGGACGAATGGACCGAGAAGCTCGAGGTGGCTTGATGTGTGTGCTCAGGACGTGGTGGCAAGCTCCTGGCATTGTGTGTGTCAAGGGAATCATGAGGTGTTGCAGTACATGAAACCTATACATGCAAGTAGACATGTGGAGCACGAGGTGGATCGGCCAAGCACGAGGCGTTGCGATGCATGCGACCAGGCCATGCAGCCAGACATGTGGAGGACGTGGTGTCTCCTTGCATGAAGCCAGGCCATGCATCAATACAGGTATAGGGCGTGGTGTCACTTTGCATGTGAGCAGGTCATGCAGCCAGCCATGTGGAGCACGAGGTGTCACCGCGCATGCTGCCACACTGCTTGTTTCTAATTGGTTGCTGATTCCTATAAATAGCCCACGACCCCCTCCCATTTCTCCTCATCCAGAACACATCAAAGTCAGTTCAAAACGTGAGAGAGAAAGCAAAGAAAGAAAGATCAAGTTTCGATAGTTTTCGAGCGATTTAGGCAGTTTTCGAGAACAGTTATTCTGCCGATTTTGAGTCAGCACCTGGAGAAGGTTCTGTTCAAGTGAAGAGAGATCAGTTCTAGTGGAGACCAGTTCAAGATCAGTCTGGACGTGGGTCTACTTGAAAAGGTCGAGGAAGGGTTCGGATCGCAGAAGTCGGGTTTGGGGTCAAGGCCACGATCAACCA
Organism: Brassica oleracea var. oleracea; assembly: GCF_000695525.1. Lineage (NCBI taxonomy): Eukaryota > Viridiplantae > Streptophyta > Magnoliopsida > Brassicales > Brassicaceae > Brassica > Brassica oleracea. The sequence continues at coordinate 39,644,001 of NC_027750.1, forward strand.
AAAACAGTGAGTTATAATCAATTGTTTGCTGAGTTGTTTTCACGCAGGATACCGTTACTTGAAAGTTGGATCATGGCATGAGGCCGGGTCTAACTGAGTAACGGTTGACTAGGTAATATTTGAGGTTATGTTGATTGAGTTCATGGCATGTTTGTTATTGCTTGAGAACCGTAGTAGCATGCTAATGGTTAGGTTGATTGGTTAGTTAGCGAATGCGAAATGCTTAGCTAAGTTGTGGATAGTTAGGTATTCTGGAATTAGTCTTTATGCTAGATTCTGGAATATGATGGATTGTGTTAATTTGCGATTAATACTAGGAACCTTGTGTTATTTTGATCGGGTTTAGTATTAATCATATATTGGTCATATAGCCTTTGTGTAACCCACAATGCTAGGCAT
>NC_027750.1:39644517-39650470 GCF_000695525.1 Brassica oleracea var. oleracea
GTGGGCCGCGGTCGGTTGAAAGTTCCTTCTTCTGGCCTTTGCGGTAGGAAGATAGGATATTGCCAATAATGAAGGAGGAACATAACGTCACCATGGCCCGAGTTTGTTATATATATTACATCGTGTTTCGGGTGGTTAAACTCTGGTTTAAGTCGAGTTTGAGTTTAGTGATGAGCTAGTAATTAGCATAATGCTAGTTATCTTGCTATCGTTTACCGCTGCGTATTTCTGATATTGCTTATGTTATTGAATTGTGCTATTAGGTGAACCTCTCGCTTTAGATTGTTTGGGGTGGAATAGCAAGGGGTTGTATTTGTTAGTTGGGGATTGTAACTCACTGAGTAATGCTAGATTACTCACTCCTCACTCGTTGTTGTTTCAGGTGACCAGTAGCGAGCTTGTAGAGGTCGCAGGAGGCTAGGCTGGCTGGTGTAGATTTGCATTTTTTGGTTAAAGCGTTTCAGACTATAAGTATGTACTTTCGCTTTCCTGGCATGCCACCGCTTGTATATTATGTTGTGTGTTTCGAACATACAATATATAAAATAAATAAAGCGAATGTTTTGTGCAAATGCCTTGTTGTTCTGATATTAGCTTGTCCGAGCTAACACAAAGTCAGGGTGGGGTACGGGTTGAGAAGCCTTAGGCTTTGGTCTGACGGGACGTGTTAGTGGGCGGAGTGGCCTAGTTACAAATTGCACTTTTTATGACTTTGGCTGGATTGCCCGTTAACCGTTCTTGTAGCGCTCCCGAACCTTGGTAGACGGTCGGGCCGTCGGTCATGTTCTTGTTTGATTGTTGGCCGGTGGTTCGACCTATGCCTACAATGGTTTGGGGGTGTTACAATATCCCTCAGGAAGCTATCGACTTGTTTCTCGAACAGGAGAAGCACTTCGAACTGGAGGCAGAAAAGCTCAAAATTGGCGAGATCCCAGAAACTGACTTGTCTCTGTCTCCGCTTCAGCTCGAGTCGATGTTCGTCGACAGGCGTGTGTTAGCGGGAATCGATCCCTTTGGATCGAATGCTGGTATTGTCGACTCTGGGACCGCGGTCGCCCTTCGGACTCCGAGCAATTCTCTTGGTGACCAATCAGGGAGTCGCTCGAAAGATACTGAATCCGAACCTCCGCGAACTTCGGGTGGTCCCGTGACTTCCAAAGAGGCTTCGGGGATTTCTCTTCACTCTGTTGACAAGGACTCTGTACCTTCCGAGAGCAGACGGGACAATGAAGGGGTGTTTGAAATCTCTGATTCTTCTTCAGAGGACCAAAGGGGCTCAGCTGAAGAAAGGCGAGACCCATAGCCAACCAACGACGACACGAATGAGGAGGTGGTTCCAACCGAAGAGCAGGTCGAGCCGACCCCAATCGAGGAGACGCTTCTTGTCGAAGAGGAGGGTGGAGAGACGGTCTTAGCTTCGTCGGAGGCTCCTTTGAACTACGTTCAGGTTCCCGAAGGAACGAGTGCCCCTGATGGTGCCGCAGACAAATGAGCTATATGTTGTTGTTGTTTCTTTTAGAATTTTGTTTTCAGCCCTGTGAGGCTTTTGTTGTTGTAACTTTGAATTTCTTTACTTTGTGGCTTTGTTTTTCATTTCGAACCTTCAGTAAGCCTTATTATTGTTTTTGGGCTTAGAAGTTTTTCAAACGAAGTTTGCCTAAGTCGTGAAACAAGATTTCTTGGACTCGGAAATGCCAGTGGCTTTTCGATGAGTCGCTGAGTTTCGTTTCAGACTTTAGATTTTAACGATTTTGATCTGGCAATATGGTCAATTTTTCGAAGTAAACCGAAAGATCAATTATTCGGTTTATAGAGTCTTGACGTGTTATGCCGTCAGTTCGAGTTATCGAAATGTTTAAACTTTTGACTTCGAAGACAATCGTCTGTTTTTCGAGCGACAGCGGTTCTCAATCAATCTCAAAGTAATCCTAGAATATTAGGTCGGCCAAACCTGTCTTTAAAGGATCATAAGATGATCGAGAGGTGTCGTCTCAATCGTATCGGCCGGGACCGTGATACGACCGGGAGTCCCCCGAGCACGTGTCTGATCAGAACATGCTCGTTAGTGGATGCGAGTGCTAGTACGTTCGTTCGAGGGACAGGGTCGTGCTCGTGCGTAAGCATCGCCAACACAATTTTCACTTCCTCTCGTCGGGAGAATTTGTTTTGATTTTTTTTGTTATAGCTGGACCGGTTAAGGCTGCCTACGTACCTCCGGGAGAGGATCAAGCCATTCGTACTTCCTTTTCGGTGAGTGAAAGTTGCAGTGGATGCGCATTTACGTTTTTTTTTTTTTTGGGCGAAAGTGACTGAATGTCATTCACCCGTTGATTTTGATGTTTGATGAAGTAAAACTGGCGGTAAGTTCATTTTCTCGACTGTTTGATACCCTCTCAAGAGTAATATCTTCGAAGATGCATGGAATTCCATGCTCTCGGAACTGGTTCGCCGGTCGACGTCTCGAGTTGGTAGACTCCTGGTTTGATGACTTGGGCAATTTTGTATGGTCCTTCCCAGTTAGTCCCAAGTTTGCTGGCGTTCAGCTCTTTAGTGTTTTCGAACACTTTACGGAGTGCTATATCGCCCAGCTCGAGAGGTCGAGACATAACCTTCTTGTTGTAGTAGTTCTCGATCTGATGCTGGTAGTTCTCGATCTGATGCTGGTAGTTCTGGATGCGGAGCAGGGCTTGGTCGCGTCGTTCTTTGATAGCGTCCAAAGCGTCGAGCAGCATGTCGCTGTTAAGTTCGACGTTCTGTGGCATCTTTGATCGACGTAGGCTGGTTACATTCACCTCAGTGGGAGCCATAGCTTCGACTCTGTGGGCCATCGAGAAAGGAGTTGATTTCGTGGCTCCTCGAGGAGTCGTTCTATGCGACCAAAGAACGTCGTCGAGTTCATCGGCTCAACACCCTTTTTTTAAGTCGAGGCGTTTCTTCAGTCCGTCGATTATGATCTTGTTGGATGCCTCGGCTTGACCATTGCTCTGCGGGTATCGCGACTCGATGTGTTCAGTCAGATTCTCCATCTTTCGCTGAACTCTCGAAACTTGTTCGATATGAACTGGGAGCCGTTGTCAGTCACTATTTCGTAAGGTAGGCCGTGGCGATAGATGATGTTTTTCCACACGAATCGTTGAACTTCTTTTTCTGTTATGCTGGCGAAAGCTTCCGCCTCGATCCACTTCGTGAAGTTGTCAGTTAAGACTAGAACGAAGTGCTTCTGTCGAGAACTTGGCATGGGGCCGACTATGCCCATTCCCCATCGCATAAAAGGGTATGGTGCTGTCATCGTTCGTAGCAACTCTGTCGGGAATGGATCGTCGAGGCGTGTCGCTGGCGTTGGTCGCATCGTTGAGCGTATGCTTCGTAATCCACGTTCATTGTTGGCCAGTAGAAGCCGAGGCTTTTGACTTTTAGAGCGAGTTCTCGACCTCCAGAGTGATTTCCTGCGGCGCCTTCATGCGTTTCGGCCATGACAAGGTGCGTTTTGGCCATGACAAGGTGCGTTTCTTCGCCGTTGATGAACTTCAAGAGTACTTTGGTTGCGGTCCATCGATGGAGTTCTCCATATAAGACGACGTAGTGAGCACTCCATGTTTTGAGTCGTCTCGGGATCCATTTCTCAGGAGGTAGCTTTCCATCGACCAGATAGTTGATGAATTCTATCCTCCAGTCGGCGACTTCAGTTTGTCCCGCTGTGGGGTCTTCATCCATGGGGATAGCTTCGGTTATGGGTGCTACCACGATCACTTCGTTAGGCGGGAGCTCAATGCTTGGTTTGTCGATCTTCTGGATTGGAATGGTCCGTTTCACATGATCGCGCTGTCTGCTACCTAAGGCAGCGAGGGCGTCGGCACACACGTTCTCTCCCCTGGGGACCTTGGTGAGTTCGAAGAATTCGAAGTCTTTAGCGGGTGCTTGAACGACTTTAAGAGAGGCGTCCATTCCTTCGTTGCGGACATCGTAGTCCCCGCTAAACTGACTGGTGACGAGTTGCGAGTCACAGTATGCACTGAGTCGTTTTGCTTTGACTGCCTTTGTGAGTCGTAGTCCTGCGATCAACGACTCGTATTCCGCTTAGTTATTCGAGGCGGTGAAGCCGAAACTAAACGACTGTCTGATTAACTCGCTTGTTGGCGATTGCAGTTGAACTCCTGCTCCCGATCCTTTGTTTGTTGACGACCCGTCGACATGGAGTATCTAGTTCTGACTTGGAAGGATCAGGTCTTGTTCTAGTTCTGGCGCAAGCTCGATTAGGAAATCGGCGACGACTTGAGACTTTGCTGCTGTTCGATTTTTGAATACAATGTCATGCTCACTGAGCTCGATGGACCACTTCGACAACCGTCCGGACTGATTGGGGTTTTGCATTACGGTGTGGAGGGGCTGATTCGTCAGTACTTCGATCGTGTGCGATTGGAAGTAAGGTCGTAGCTTCCTTGCTGACGTGATAACGGCGAGAGCCATTTTCTCGAGTGTGGGATATCGAGTCTCTGGGTCGGTCATTCGTTTGCTTGTGTAAAAAATGGGTTTCTTCTCGCCTCGATCTTCTCGGATGAGGACACTGCTGACCGCGGTAGAGGACACTGCTGACCGCGGTAGAGGACACTGTGATATAGAGGGAGAGAGTATCACCGGCTTCTGGGTTGGAAAGCACGGGGGGACTCGTTAGATATTGCTTGAGCTGTCCGAATGCTTCTTTGCATTTTTTGTCCCAGACGAAACGCTTGTTCCCGCGCAATAACACGTAAAAGTGGAGATATTTGTCCGTAGATCTTTACATGAAGCGGTTCAACGCTTGTGGGAACCGAAATTCGCACTATCGAATTCCGTTTAAATAAGGAAACTAGGAAAAAGCTAATTTCCCAGAGATCCCGGATATCTGCTAATACCACACGCCAAACAATCAGAACACGAAACGAGAACTGTAATAAAATAAGAAATCGAAAAAGAGAGCAAGATAGTTCTTATTCCGAATCTGCGTTTGAGCGTTTAAAACAAGGTAAGTGTATGGGCTACGAGAGCTGTCGGCGAGATTCCTAGTTCTAAAACCCTAAGACGGCAAAAACCTAATTGAGTCGCAGCTCGAATAACAAAAACGGACTCCTTATATACTGGCTCCAAGTCGAGATTCCTAGTTCTAAAACCCTAAGTGCTAAGTTTTCTGTAAAAAGTCCTCTCCCATGCCTCTCGCCTAGGACTCCTTATATACTGGCTCCAAGGTCGGTTTACGCTTTTCCCCTTCCCAACGAGCTGGGGGGCTAACTGTTGGGGTCAAAAACGGTTACGACGAAGTTAACGTCCAAATCCCCGAAGAAGAAAAACGTAGAAAACTTCTTCGACAAATACTCTTTCGAAATAGATTCTTCTTTACGAAAAGCTTTGTGGAGGAAACGCGAGTTATCGGACAAAATCCCGAAAAGGATCGTTATGCAGCGACCAAACACGTGCTCCGCTCGGTCGCTATGTAGCGACCAAGTTCGAGCCAAGGCTCAGTCGCTTTGTAGCGACCGAATGTCCATTCCGCTCTTTCGCTATGTAGCGACCTAGCTCTGGTTCGAGCTCGGTCGCTACGTAGCGACCGAGCTCCGGCTCGAGCTAGGTCGCTACATAGCGAAAGAGCGGAATGGACATTCGGTCGCTACAAAGCGACTGAGCCTTGGCTCGAACTTGGTCGCTACATAGCGACCGAGCGGAGCACGTGTTTGGTCGCTGCATAACGATCCTTTTCGGGATTTTGTCCGATAACTCGCGTTTCCTCCACAAAGCTTTTCGTAAAGAAGAATCTATTTCGAAAGAGTATTTGTCGAAGAAGTTTTCTACGTTTTTCTTCTTCGGGGATTTGGACGTTAACTTCGTCGTAACCGTTTTTGACCCCAACAGTTAGCCCCCCAGCTCGTTGGGAGCGTGAATTTCTAGCGAGGTCCCAATGCGCGGTATGGCGAGTTTGGAC
>NC_027750.1:39650806-39651061 GCF_000695525.1 Brassica oleracea var. oleracea
CGCCCGGTGGAGGCAGGTGCGCCGAGTAGGAGTACTAGTGAATTCCTCGAGGTCATGCGGTCGTTCTACCATATTTCGGACGCGGTGGAATTCAGGGTCCCTCGTCAAGGATAATGCGCTAGTAGTCCCCCGGAGGGCTTCTTTACTTGTTACGACGCATTCGTAGTGCGTTGCCGTTTATGGTTTCCGATCCCCGAGATCATCGTCCGTGTGTTTGGTCGTTTCGGGGTGGCGATAAGCCAACTGAATCCTCTT
>NC_027750.1:39651119-39652242 GCF_000695525.1 Brassica oleracea var. oleracea
CTCACCGTTGATCACTTCGAAGCGCTTCTTCGATTATAGATCATCAGGGACACGGACACGTACAGGCTGATTCCTCAGAACTTCATGTTAGTGGTAAAGGGGTTCACTTCTAACTTCAACTCGTGGAGGAAGTTTTTCTTCTTTGTTCGTGTAGACGCAGCGTCCGTTGAGGAGAGTTGTATCCCACTGTTTCGGAGGTTGCCGAACGATTGTCCCTTTATCAACCCTCTTGCTCCGTTTCCTGAGGACATTATTGCGATGAGGGATCTGCTCAGGAATGATCCTTTTTCTGGACTTCCTTTACGCCGAAGAGAGTTCAAAAGGAGCTGAGGTTTGTGCATCCTAGTCATGCTTTGGGTGGAGAAACAAGGAGTGATTCCGAAACAGAAGACCAAGGTCCCAACGCCGCTCCCGCGATTGTGACGGGGCCAAACTATTCGAAGGGGAAAGATATAGATCTCGGCGACCTGGAGTTTTCGTGGACGATTGCATGCTTCCAGGATGGGATCCGAACCATGCTTTTGGCGATGGAAGCGGTACGAGCGAGGCCCCTATTCTGGACTTTGATGATTTCTTTGCTGCTCTTCCATCGGGCTTTGATGCTCCTCCGGCCACGAGCGAGTCGGGGAGGCCAAAAATCGTCGCGGTTGGATCTCGTATCATTCACGGGGTATAAACTTTAAGAATTTTGACGATTATTATTATTATTTTTTGCTTAAAACGTGTCAATCAGTTTTTAAAGGGTCTGAACTTGCTTGGGTCGGCCATTGAGGCGAACCATAGAGAGGCGATGATCTATCGCTTTAAAGCGGAAAAGGATCTTGCTTGCATGCGAGACGAGATGTTGGCGCGAGACGCTCAACTCGCTCGTGATCATGCCAGGGCTGTTAGTAGGGCAGAACGGAAGGGCAAGAGGGAAATTGTCGAGGTGATGAAGACTTGCGCTTCTCAATTCCAGGTTGAGTACGGGAATCTTAAGGGCGCTTTCCACTCGCTGGGCGACTTCCGTGAGTGTCGCGGCTCCGTAGGGAGCCTTTGGAAGACGCAGGAAGATGACTACGTTTTCGAGAGGGAGATGGAGTTAATGAAGGGTGGCATGAAGGATCATGCTCACGCTGAGGCT
>NC_027750.1:39652281-39652777 GCF_000695525.1 Brassica oleracea var. oleracea
GGATTCTGGGATCCCATCCCGGTTTCTCCTGATACCGTAGAAACTACGGCTGATTTTGCCGGTGACGATGAGGAAGTGAACTTTCTCGCGGATGCATTCGGACCTTCCTTGTTCGGGAGTTTTAACTTTGATCTGTGAGCGTTTTGATGGGAAGGAGTTTTTCCCTTTATCTAGTATTTAGCGGCCGAGTGTGGCCTTTGTTCATATATGTCTGGCCGAGTGTGGCCTTCGAACTTTGTATGGGCCTATTTTGGCTGTTTTTGTTGGGATTGGCCGTTGGCGGCTTTGAACCCCTACCGCTATGCGGTTTATATAATGGATGTCTGTTTGGGTTACTTTGTTTAGAGTGGGTTTGAAGTGAATATGAGTTCTCGTCTCATATTTATCTTCGTTGAGGCGTTCAATCTGTTAGTTTGTTCGAGACGTGAGTTTTCGTAAAAATTATTTACGATCTTTCGGGAACGTTGAGATATGAACGAGGAGACATATTTTAGGA
>NC_027750.1:39652976-39654459 GCF_000695525.1 Brassica oleracea var. oleracea
GATTTTGGGCCGTACGAGGCTGCTGGCAAGAGTATTAACGTTCGTAGATTTTCTAGGCGTGTTCTGAGACTTTTGCAAGTGTCTTAAAAAAGAGCGACGCATATTGATCGTAAAAATTTTGGAAATCTCTATAAAATTCGATTACAATAACGCATCTTTTCCTATGTGGGAGTATACGAGTATACGCACCCACTCCCCCTCCCCCTTTTTAGAGAGGGGGATAGCATAACTTGTCTTTCGACGAGCTGCCTACGTACCCCTTTCGAGGATCAAGCCATCTCGTAGTTCTGTTTTATACCGCGAGTGTTTTCACTCGGTGGTTGTCGCCGTGCCGACCGCCTTGACTGTGATGATCGTGGCTGGGTCAGTATTTTCTTCCGGATGGATCAAGCCATCTCGTAATTCTGTTTTATGCCGCGAGCGTTTTCACTCGGCGGTTGTTGCCGTGCTGACCGCCTTGATCGTGATGATCGTGGCTGGGTCAGTGTTCTCTTCCAGATGTTCTGGTTGAGTTGTAGTGTCGGCTTCAGATTCATGTTGAGTTTCGACACCCGAAGCGCCTGCGTCAGCAGACGAAGTTTAGTCGTCTTTTCTTGGAACGTTGTTGGTCGAAGATTTATCATTCTTCGTGCGTTTGCGTTTTGCCGTTGCAGAGGTCGTCATCTGTCTTAACTTGTATTCTGCGAGGAAGCACAGTCGCGACTGTTTATGACATCCCCAGATAGCTGCGACTCCGTTTGGGGTCGGGAATTTGACGCCCAGGTGGTACGTCAATGGAACGGCTTGCATAGCGTTGAGCCATGGGGTTCCCATGATCACGTTGTAGATGGCAGGATGATCGACTACCGCGAACTCGACGATTTTTGTGATCTCCTTGGCCATGACTGGTAGCTGAATCGATCCGAGGTTCATCGATACTTCGCCTGAAAAGCATGTGAGCGGTTTTGGAGTTGGAGTTACTTCTCCGACTTTGATGCTCATCCGATTGAGAGTGTCGCGGAAGATTACATTGACCGTGCTTCCCGTGTCAATGAGTACTCTTCCGACTGACGAGGTCTATGACAAGCGGATCACAGTGGGGCTGATCGATCTCGCCGGCTTCCTCGTTTGTGAAGGTGATTGAGCAGTTCTGATCATCTCGGGTGGGAGACCATGTAGGCCAGTGTGCGCTTGACTCCGCCTTCCGCTGGTAAGCCTTGATGGCCGAAACCGTATCGTTGCAGAATTGCGTTCCTCTGATGATCATGTTGACTCTACGACGATTGTTATTGTTTCCTTTGTCGTCTGGCCTCCTGCCGCGTTTATCCCCAGATTGGTTTCTTTGGGGAGATATCTCCGCGGGAAGATTTCTGTCCAGCTTTGGGGGGCGATCGGTCTCGAGGATGAGATATTTCACGCTGGTCACTTCCGAGAGTTCTCCGGCTAGTAGCTTCGCGGCCAGCCTTGCTCCCAAGACCTTGCAGTTAGTCGTGGAGTGTCCTCG
>NC_027750.1:39654808-39655623 GCF_000695525.1 Brassica oleracea var. oleracea
GGACAGACTCCAGAGATCGACATCGGAAGTTTCTCTATCTATGAACATAGAGTATTGCTTGAGCAATTCTGATGCTAGCTGTCGGAAACTCCTGATAGAGTTTCGCATAAGGCGCGCAAACCATTCGAGGGCGGCTCCTTCTAGATTCTCGACGAACAGGCGGCAGTAGCCGGCGTTTCTCTCGCCGTCCTTCAGCCTCGCTCTTCCCATCGTGATGTGAAAAGCCTGAAGGTGCGCTCCCGGATCGGTCGTACCATCATACTCTGGTACTTTGATTTTTCCTGGATCGGATACCCTCGTATCTGAGATGCGAGCGGTGAAAGGGGTCTTCCGAGCCCCTTCCAGCAGCCTGTCGATCTCGGGGGCCGCGCTAGTAGCGTGATGGATTTGGGATTTTACGGTTCTTACTTATGCCGCAGTCTTGGTGATATAGCCGCGAAGATCACGTATATCGGAAGTCTCGTCAGCAGATTTCCGCGGCTTGTCGGCGTTTACTGCGAGTGAGCTCGGTTTGCTTCTCAGCCAGCTCTTCTTGTTCGTTCCAATAGAGGATTTCCTCCTCCTCTGTCATTGGTTTGTCGAACGGAGAGCTTTCCCGAGTGAATCGGCTTCTGGTCCTCTTTGGATTTCTGTCGACGTCCTCATCAGTATTGTTGGAGACATCGCTAGGATCCAGGTCAACTTGCTCGACTCCATTGTCCTCCGAAACCTTCGCAGGACCGAAACCTTCGCAGGAGGCGGAGGGCTTTCGGAGTTTCCCTTTTCGACGGGAGATTTCTCGCTAGGGTTTTGACCCGAAGGTCGTTCCTGCGCGG
>NC_027750.1:39656353-39661079 GCF_000695525.1 Brassica oleracea var. oleracea
TTACGCTTTTCCTCTTCTGCCCTTAAGCCGTCATAGCATAAAAAATGAAGATATTCCATTTTTTCCAATATTCGTAATTATCTTCAAAATTTCGTATTTATCCGCGTAAACTTGACATTTATCTTTCCTTGCGAACCAAGCGTAAACCGTCATGCGGCTTACGGGTTGTTGGTTAAGAAATCTTAAGTTGGGCTTCGAGTCATGTCTTAGGTCCCTTTGGGCCGTCTTCTGACTCGAAGCGTTTATTACGGCTTCTTTCGATAAAGAATGAACTTTCCACGGTTTTTACGGTAAAGTTTGATTGATAACTTAGAAATGGCGGGGAACGTGAAATGGGTTCGCTACAGTCTTCGGGATATAGCATCGAAGGGTAGACGAGAATGCATGGACTAATGTCGTATCGATGTTTCAGAAGAGCTCGAGCTCGGTCGCTACGTAGCGACCGAGCGGAATGGACGTTCGGTCGCTACGTAGTGACTGAGCCTTGGCTCGAAAGCGGAGCACGTGTTTGGTTGCTGCGTAACGATCCTTTTCGGGCTCTTGTCCGATGACTCGCGTTTCCTCCGCAAAGCTTTTCGTAAAGAAGAATCTATTTCGAAAGAGTATTTTTCGAAGAAGTTTTTTACGTTTTTCTTCTTCGGGGATTTGGACGTCAACTTCGTCGTAACCGTTTTTTACCCCAACAACGCTGCGATTCTCCCCGTCAGTCGCTGGACTACTCGGCTGTTCTTCGGGCGGGGGAGGTTGAGTATTGCGGTGATTTGTTTCGGATTTGCTTCGATTCCTTGTTGGGTGACGATGTAACCCAAAAATTCACTTGAAGTAACGCCGAAAGTGCATTTTGCTGGGCTGAGTTTCATTCCGTACTCGTTCAATGTCTTGAAGCACTCCTTCATATGGCTTAGGTGGTCAACCCCGCGGAGTGAATTGACCAGCATGTCGTCGATGTAGACCTCCATCGTGTTTCCTAACTTGTCGGCGAACATTTGATTGACAATTCGTTGATAAGTCGCACCGGCGTTCTTTAGGCCAAACGGCATTACTTTGTAGCAGTAGGTACCCCTATCGGATGAACGCTGTCTTCTCTCGATCGTCGGGATGCATCATGATCTGATTGTAACCCGAGAAGGCATCCATGAAAGTTAGGAGCTCGTTTCCAGCAGTCAACTCGACCAGTCGATCGATATGCGGGAGCGGGTAACTATCTTTGGGGCATGCCTTGTTTAAATCGGTAAAATCGACGCAGACGTGCCATTTTCCATTTTTCTTCTTGACGACAACCGGATTGGCTAACCATTCGGGATATCGCACTTCTGCAATCGAACCGGCTGCGAGCAGTCGCTCTACTTCTTCGTTGACGGCCTTGCTTCGCTCGGGGCCAAGCTTGCGTTTTTTTCTGGCGGATGGGCTTGATGGTTGGATCGACATTCAACTCGTGGGACGTTATTGCGGGATCTATTCCCTTCTTGCCAGAGGTTGTCCAAGCGAAAGTTGATTCGTTCTGTTTCAAGAAGTCGATGATCGCGCGTTGCATTTCTTCGGAGAAGAATGCGCCGACTCGAACTACTTTGTTGTGGTCGGAGTCGTCAATTGCGCCTTCTAGAATCTCATCCTTCTAGGGCTGAATCTGTTTCGATATCGCGTTGATGCGAGGAGTCGATTGTTGCATCTTTACTGTTGCAATCAATAGGTCGTGCGTGGCTTGCTGGTCTCATTGCAGCGTCTGCACCTGCCCATTGGGTCCCGGGAACTTCACGCACTGATGATAGGTCGATGATATTGCCTTTATTGAATGCAACCAAGGGTTTCCGAGGATCGCGTTATATGGAGCTTTTGTTTTGATGACGGAGAATTTGACAGTGCGAATTACTCCGCAGCGTAGACTGGAAGCTTGATTGTTGCGATCATTATCTCGGACGCTCCATTCAATGTCGTGAGGGAGCAAGACGACGGCTTCATATCGCGCAAGCCGACTCCCATCTTATCGAGTGTATCTCGAAAGATGAGGTCGACTGAACTGCCAGTATCGACCAGTACTTTGGCGACGTCGCACTTCGCGATTCCTACTTCGACGAGTAGAGGGTAGTTATGAGGTAGGTGGACGCCAATGGCATCGTCGGGCGAGAAAGTGATCTGAGGATCATTCTCGTGTTTCGACGGCCACTTCTTCGAGGTTACTGCCTGTAGTCGATGATCTTTGACAGACCGCACCGAGTCGCCGCAAGGGGGCGCCCCTCCCATAATAATACACGTCTTTTTCTTGAAGCACTCCTTCAGATGGCTTAGGTGGTCAACCGCGCGGAGAGACTTGACCAGCATGTCGTCGATGTAGACCTCCATCATGTTTCCCAACTTGTCGGCGAACATTCGATTGACGAGTCGTTGACAAGTCGCACCGGCGTTCTTTAGGCCAAACTGTATTACTTTGTAGCAGTAGGTACCCCTATCGGTGATGAACGCTGTCTTCTCTCGATCGTCGGGATGCATCATGATCTGGTTGTAACCGAGAAGGCGTCCATGAAAGTCAGGAGCTCGTTTCCAGCAGTTGACACGACCAGTCGATCGATATGCGGAAGCGGGTAACTATCTTTGGGACATGCCTTGTCTAAATCGGTAAAATCGACGCAGACGTGCCATTTTCCGTTTTTCTTCTTGACGACAACCAGATTGGCTAACCATTAGGGATATCGCACTTCTACGATCGAACCGGCTGCAAGCAGTCGCTCTACTTCTTTGTTGACGGCCTTGCTGCGCTCGGGGCCAAGCTTGCGTCTTTTCTGGCGGATGGGCTTGATGGTTGGATCGACATTCAACTCGTGGGACGTTATTGCGGGATCTATTCCCTTCATGTCAGAGGTTGTCCAAGCGAAAGTTGATGCGTTCTGTTTCAAGAAGTCGATGATCGCTTGCATTTCTTCGGAGAGGAATGCGCCGACTCGAACTACTTTGTTTTGGTCGGAGTCGTCAATTGCGACTTCTAGAATCTCGTCCTTCTGGGGCTGAATCTGTTTCGATATCGCGTTGATGTGAGGTGTCGATTGTTGCATCTTTACTGTTGCAATCAATAGGTCGCGCGCTGCTTGCTGGTCTCCTCGCAGCGTCTGCACCTGCCTATTGGGTCCCGGGAACTTCACGCACTAATGATAGGTCGATGATATTACATTCATTGAATGCAACCAAGGGGTCCCGAGGATCGCGTTATATGGAGCTTTCATTTTGACGACGGAGAATTTGACAGTGTGAATTACCCCGCACGCGTAGACTGGAAGCTTGATTATTCCGATCATTATCTCGGACGCTTCATTGAATGGCCTGAGGGAGCGAGACGACGGCTTCATATCGCGCAAGTCGACTCCCATCTTATCGAGTGTATCTTGAAAGATGAGGTCGACTGAACTGCCAGTATCGACCAGGACTTTAGCGACGTCGCACTTCGCGATTTCTACTTCGACGAGTAGAGGGTCGATATGAGGTAGGTGGACGCCAATGGCATCGTCGGGCGAGAAAGTGATCTGAGGATCATTCTCGGGTTTCAACGGCCACTTCTTCGAGGTTGCTGCCTGCAGTCGATGATCTTTGACTGACCGCACCGAGTCGCCGCAAGGGGGCGACCCTCCCATAATTATGTTCAAGAAGGGAGCGCGCTCGACTCGTTTGTTCTGTAATTGGATCCTCAGGTCGCTGGACAAGTCCTCGACGATAGGGTCGTGCTCGTCGCTGGTCTTCACTTTCGTTTCCTCCAACTTTCGTCATAAATCGGAACGCTTGGGTCGATTGAGTTTGATTCTGAGGTCTTCGGATTTTGAGTTGAGCTTATTGTGAAGGTCGACGACCAGGGCTTAAGGTAGGGTCGAATACTAGAATCTTTGACTCTTTAAGCTCTGTATTCTTCGATCACGGAGCGGAGATCATCTTTAGAGTTGTGTGAGCGGTCGATCGGCTACGATTTTCGACTGAGCTTCCTTCTCAAGTCGTATGATTCCTCTGGTCCGTTGTTCTCGCTTGGTCGCTTGCTGGAGTGTTCGTGCGAGTCCCAGAGTTTGTTGTCCTCCTCTTCGCCTGAGGAGGAACTTGGTCATGCGAGGATGACTTGGACACGTCGACGATTACGAGGTTGCTCTTCTTCGACTTGTGCCTCGCCCTCGTCTTTGTTGGGGTCAAAATCGGTCATGACGGAATCAATGTCTGAAGGTCCGTAAAAATCGGCATGAACGTTTTTACGAAAAATAAATCTTCGGAAAAGATTTATTCTTACGAAGAGCCCTGCGGAAGAAACACGAGACATCGGAAAAAAGCCCAAAAAAGGTTGCACGGTCGCTACGTAGCGACCGAGATCGAGCCAAGCTCGGTCGCCACATAGCGACCGAGCACACGTCCCGCTCGGTGGCTACGTGTAAAATAGTGAAATCTTGGCTGTGACCAAATGGGCTTCCTGCGCGCTTCGCTGTCGATCGACACCATTGTTGGGGTCAAAATCGGTCACGACGGAATCAATGTCTGAAAGTCCGTAAAAATCGGCACAAGCCAAGCTCGGTCGCTACGTAGCGACCGAGCACACGTCCCGCTCGGTCGCTATGTAGCGCTCAAGCCAAGCTCGGTCGCTACGTAGCGACTGAACGTCCATCTCGCTCGGTCGCTACGTATCGACCGAGCTCTTCCGAAACGTTGGCGACCGAGCACACGTCCCGCTCGGTCGCTACGTAGCGACCGAGCTTCCGTCGGTCGC
>NC_027750.1:39661898-39664850 GCF_000695525.1 Brassica oleracea var. oleracea
TTTCCATGACTGGCACCCGATTACCAGACGAACGTGCACAAGCAGTTCGATCTCTTGGTACACTCTTGAACTACGTTCGGCGTGATCCTCGAAAGGGGTAGGTAGGCAGCCTTTCATAAGGTTCAGTCCGAAATCAATCAAAAACCTTTCCTGTATTTTCTTCGTATTTTGTTATCGAGCTGCGAGTCAACTAGGTTGGAGCTTTTAGGCCGCTAGAACTAGGTAACTGGCTGACAGTCTTTGCGGCCAAAGCTTTTATGATCTCTTGTAATGATCGCAACGCTCTCACGCGGACTCGAAATAAGATCTACTGTTTTATCTAAACTCGTTTGTTATCTTTTCATGATTTCCGCATATATTTGGTTACTTGCCGTTGGCTCTCGCCGAGATCCGGGACCTCTGGGAAATTAGGGTTTCCCTAGTTTCCTAATTTAAACGTAAATCGACAGTGCGAATTTTGGTTTCCACAGTCTTCGTCCTGCTCTTCCGGCTTGTCATCCTCTGCGCGTTTGGGTCGGGCTCCAGACTTGTCTTGATTCTTCTGAGCTTTCTTTTCTTTGTTTTAGCTCCAGCTCTTCGTGTTGTTTGGCCTAGGCTTGGGAGGCTCGACGTTTTCTGTCCCGTTGTCATAAGATGAGAAGAGGGCATCGACTAGATGCCTGCAATTTCTCGTGTCGTGCGCCTTGGATTTATGGTAGCTGTACCATAGGTTTGACTCGGTCGTACTGGGATTCAAAGTTGAAGGGGCCGATGGGGTTTGCGTCTTCTCGTCGTTTTCCTAGACGTTCCAACCTTTCTTGCGCACGAAGACGGTCGATCGCGGGGGCGGGTTCTTATCTTCGACGACATAGACGAAGCATTTCTGCTGGTTAGATTTGTTGCCTGCGGCGTGCTGTCGAGGCTTTTGGCGTGCTTCAGGAGCTTTTGGAGCAGTCGTCGGTTTAGCGGTAGCATTCATTTTCTTGAGTATCGCTGCTGTGTCTTCTTCCATTCGGATGAAGTTGTTCGATCTCGCGATTGCGTCATGGAGCGACTTGGTGGGGTTCTTGTAGAGATCCTCGCGGAATAGAGACTTGAAGTAGAGGGTGTTCATCAACGCGTCAACGGCGATGCTGTCTGGGATCTGCACCTTCGAAGCGACAACTTTGAACTTCTCCATAAAGTCGCGGAGGCTCTGGTTTGCTCCCTGAGACAGGTTCCAAAGATCGGATAGGGTCGCTCCTTGTCTCGTAAACATGATGTACTGCTTGAGGAAATCGGACGCCAGGTCATGAAAGTCGTTGACCGAGTCTCGTTCCAATCCGGTGAACCACCCGAGGGCTGGTCCTTGAAGACTCTCGACGAAGAGCCGACAATAGCCAGCGTCTCTATCCTCATCAGAAAAGTTAGTTCGACACATCGCGATGTTAAAAGCGGTGATATGGTCAGCTGGGTCTGCCTTTCCGGCAAAAGTCGGAAGGCGGATTTTCTCTGCTGGTCGGTACGGTACGTCGGTGATTCGCCGGGAGAAAGGGGCTTTTAGGGTTTCGGCGAGGACGCGTTCGATTAATGGCGCCGAAGTAGGTCCTTGAAGCATCCTGTCCTTCATATCCAGGACCGACTGCTTAAGCTCGGCGAGTTCGTGGATAGTTGTGAGATCTACACCGCCATGTGTTTGGACAGCGTTTGTGTTCGTCGGGTTTCCCGCGCCGGCTGTTCGGTAAGTGTCGAACATCTGTTTTCGGACTGTCGTAGCCGGATCTCCCGAGTTTCCGGCCAAAGGAGCCAAGATGGCGGCGAGTTGCTCGATCGTCGCCTTCTGGACGGCGTCTTGCTGCGCCATCCTCTCGAGTATGGTATCTGCGAAGGCCGCTGCTGTCGGAGCGCCTTCAGTCGTAGGTGACTCGTCATCGGACGGCGAGTCGGATCGAGCCATGATCTTTTTACTGGCGCTACTTTGTCTGCCCCACAGTGGGCGCCAACTGTTTGAACCGAGACTATCGACAAACTAGTAAAGAGAAAGGGACGAGTTCTCGTCGGTGGGTCAAGACAAAAACGTGTATTATTAGATAAAGGAGTCGAAACGAAGTTACAAAAGGGGAAAGAGAGTGACGGGATTAGTCCGGCAAAAGCTAGTTCGTCGGACCGTACAAGTCGGCGAGATGATAAGAAATGAAACCCTAGATCTAGCCGAAAGTATGTGTAGTCAATTTGCGGATCCCTTCATCGTTGTCTCCCCCCCTCCTTTTATAGAAGGTCGCTGGTTATCCTCTCGTCTTGACCTAATGGGCCTCTTCGTTAACTGGGCCGAGCTGTCGGGCCGCCGTCTTGAATCGTCGAATCGGCGGCTTTCAGTCGCTTGTTCGGTCGGCTAAAAACACCCTGGAGTCAAGCCGATCCTCGACTCGCGAGTCGACGCGCTGAGCTTTCTCTCCTGTGATTATCTATCTGAACAGTTATCTTTTGGGCCTTTTGGGAGGGTCAGACTCATACCCAACAGGCTACATTGATAAAGCCAAGCCAGCAACAGTCACACTCCGGCGTACTTTGAGGTTGCACGGGTACGCCAACTTGGTGCCGTCTCACGTACCGGGTTCGTTGGGGGGGACGGGTAACTACTAGTTACAGTCACACTCCGGCAGTACTCTGAATAGTTGTTTGTTTTCTTTCTTAAATCTGCTTCAATAAAGATTTACAACTGATATGCGAGCTTGATTCACAATGGTTTTGTTTTGATTCACTGGATTTGAGAAAAAGCAATCACAATATCTGTCGTCTTGTCGTGAAAGGGAGATGAAGATTGTGTATTAACCCATAACTAGATTTTGACCCGCGCTTTCAAAGCGCGGGTTTATTTTTGTTTTTTTTTTCAATTGACAAATATTTAGTAAATGTCACATTTTCATATATTTGTGTTTTATTTTATAAAAGACTTTAAATTTTATCTTTATTTATCGTATTTCATTTTATTTA
>NC_027750.1:39665015-39686560 GCF_000695525.1 Brassica oleracea var. oleracea
AATAATAATTAAGAATCTTATTTGAACTTGGACTCAATGGTCCAAAGGAAAAAAAAAAGGTGAGAATTGAATCTGATTTTTTAATAGGCCCAAATGGCCCAATAGAGATTTGATTTGGACTGGATCCAAAAATAATGACCCAATATAGATTTGTTATTAATATTACTTAATTGCCCTTAATGAAACATACAATGTTAGTGAAAGAAACATGCCCCTAAGGTAATTATGACAATAGGATCCTGCTTTAATAGTATAGATAGCCGATTTTTAGACCACACGATTTTCACATTTCAACGGCCTGTAATGTTAAAATACTCTCTTAACGGTCATAACTCGGTCCGGCTTATAAGACAACCGTATTGGCTCAACTCAAAGACTACGGCCACGATTTTGAACAAGGTTTTCATCATTTTATAATGATTTACAAAGTTTACAGGTTCATCTAAAAATTTATGTTACTTTTTGGACAAAACAATTTAAGTTACCTAACATGCAAAATGTGTGGTTATATTAATCAACCAACTTTATAAAGCCTTATAAGATTAAGATTAAAATTAATTTAAATTTATACATTTTGAAATACTTAATATCTTAGCTTATCAGTATGAATAAAAATCAAATGTGTTTCCTTGTCAAAGGATTAAGGTACAAACCAAAAGATATTTCGTTATCAGAAAGAATTCAAGTACAAATAAAAAATGTTTCTTATTTAAGACATCAACAAAAAAAAACAGTTAAATGTTTATAAAAGGAAACGTTGATATTAGTTAAAAGCACTAAACTGGAAGAGCTTCATTTCTTCAAGTTCACCATGTTTCTAATCAACTTTGTTCACACCTTTAGGTTTAGATCTTCAGTACACTTTCTATCATAGCATCGGCTGAATCTTTCTCAGATTGTTTTTTTTTTTTTTTTATTTAGAGGTACTAGCATCAACTCTCTATATAAACAAAACAATTAGGTGTTATTAGTTTTATATATTTTGATTGATTTAGAAATTCATATAGTATTTATGAATCCAAGTAAAATATGCAAATCCGGAGGTTTTTCCTCGGATTTGAGTCTTTGTATTTTAAACTAAAAAATCCAAACAAATTCATTCAAATCCATTATTAAATCAAATATATTAGTAAATCCGTACAATTGAACACTTGATTTGATATAGAATTTATGAATCATTAAACCAATAACACATGATTTTAATACAGATTTGAAAATCATAAAACCAATAACATTAGATTTAGTTCAGATTTTCAAATCCATTAAAATACAACAACTAATAACCCCTACTAAGAAATAAGAAATGATATTTGGAAGTAGTCTATGAAATTTGAAAGAATTTTATAAACCATTATAAACAGATTTATTTACATTACTTCCTCTTCCTCGTTTCTTCCTTTTAACATGCACAGACTCTTTAGATGCATCTTCATTTACTACTTCATTCTTCATATTGGATAACACAATATGAAAAGTTAAGTAAATTATATTAAATATTTTAAAAGATTATCAGTGTACAAAGATTTATGAATTAGCTTACTTCATGGATTTTTGAAGTTTCACTTCCTTTATCATCATCATCAACTTTTGTATCATCTTTGTTCTTCCTTTTCTGTCTACACATTTACCAAAAAAAAACAATAATAGTTTTATAATTGTTTATAAATTTAGAAACTTATAGCTTTATACACATCTTATGTAGTTTTATATAAACTTCTTCATCCTTCAATTTTGATAGCACAATAAAAAAAGTTACCTCAACTATATTAAACATTTAAAAAGGTTATCAATTTATAAATATTTATAAATTAGCTTATTTCATTTTTTTTTATAAACACAACTTACTTAATTCATTTTTGAAGTTTCACTCACTTTACCACTTTCATCAACTTATGTATCATTCTACTTGTTGCTCTTCTTCCTCTTCTCTCTGCCCGGTTTACGAAAACAACAACATATTTATAAATATTTATAAATTTAGAAACTGAGAGTTTTATACACATCCTATTTCGTTAAATTTTGCCTTCATTCAGATAAAATCCAAAATACATTCATATTCATACATTTATCAAGCACTAGATTCTACAAGAAACTCCACAACAATATTTGTTGTGACGGACGTGAAAAGGAACATATGCGGAAACAGATGAATAAAAGCGATGTAACTACGACACAGATATTTAACGTGGTTCACCCCTAGGACTACGTCCACGGACAAAGAAAGATCTTATTATTGGAGGCGATATTGAGCTTACAAAGTGCAAGTTTAGGGTTATTTCGAATACAAGATATATATAGTAGCATCTCGCATCTAAAACCCTAGACTATACAGACTCATGGGCCTAAGCCCACGATCAGATGTAACATCAATAATAACTTGATGCAACACTCTTGATGCAACAAAATCGATATGTTGTACGTGATGTAACATCCATCTCCTAGATGTAATATCCAGATTCAAGGCATATCAACAAATCTCCACCTTGACTTGAATCCTCCCAATAAAAGATGTACCTGATGTACCAGATGTACCTGATGTACCAGATGCACCTTCAAGTGCCAAATGTACCATATGCACTTCTCTGCGCCAGAAGTACCATCGCTCTCTTTGCCTCAGATGTCCTTTCGGACCGGATGTGTTGCTATGACGAACCAGACGCCCTTTAACGGCCAGATGCTTAACTAGAGCCAAACATTCTTCATCAGCCGGATGTCCCAACGGACTAAATGTCCCAACGGACCAGATGTCTCAACATACCAGACGCCCCAACGGGCCAGATGTCCCAACGGACCAGATATGTCCTTGCAGACCAGATGCCAAAACGGGCCAAATGTCCCAACGGACCAGATGCCCCAACGGGCTAGATGTCCCAACGGACCAGATATCCCAACGGGCCAGATGTCCCAACGGACCAGACACCCCAACGGGCCAGATGTCCTTGTGGACCAGATGCCCCAACGGGCCAGATACGCCAACGGGCCAGATGCCCCAACGGGCTAGATGCCCCAACGGATCAGAAGCCCCAACGGGCTAAACCATATACATGGTGAGATGAACATTTGCAGTGCACGAAATACTGATAGGTTCACCTGAAGACATCACGAACCTTGTCAACACCTCATTAATGTAGGCCTTTTGTGACAAAAACAAATCTTTGAAGATCTCCATCCCTAGAATCTTCTTTGATGCACCGAAGTCCTTCATCTCAACTTCAGAACTCAGAAGCTCCAGCTCCTCGATGTCACACTTCTCTTCAGCTATCAACATGTCATCCACGTAGAGTACCAAACAGATGAACGTCGCATCCTTAAACTTACTCACGTAAACAGACAAATCAAAAGGACTTCTGATGTAGCCCAACTTGATTATATAGCTGTTGAATCTCTTGTACCATCGTCTGAGAGACTGCTTAAATCCACAAAGTGACTTCCGAAGCGTACACACATAGTCATCCTTTCCAGGAACTCGACAACCATCTGACTGAGTCATGTATATCTCCTCTAGCTCTCCATGAAGAAACACTGTCTTCACATCAAATTGCTCAAGCTCCAAGTCCTGACGTGTTACCAGCGCTAGCAACACTCTGATAAAAGTATCTCTGACCACAGGTGAGAACATTTCATTGTAGTCTACTCCATCTCTCTGACTGAAACTTCTTGCAAAAACTCGAGCTTTATACTTAACTTCTTCTGCCGATGATGCTCCATCCTTAATCTTGAAGACCCACTTGTATGTAACATCCCTTCTCCCCGATGGTAATGTGACCAGATCCCATGTATGATTCTTCTGATGAGACTCCACGTCTCTCGTTGCAACATGTCGTTTCTCAGACTCGGGACTAGAAACAACTTCCATGTAAGTGGATGACACATCCACTTCTTCTGCAACCTGAAGTGCATAACACGCCATATCATCAAACTGATATCTCTCTGGTGGCCTGACATCAACCCTTCTTGGTCGATCTTTCACGATGCTACGCTCTGTAACATCAAGCGATTGAATCTTCGTAGACTCCAACTGAGCATCTTCTACACGCACATCTTGATTTTTTTTGTGTGCATGCACATCGATCACTTCATGATCATCTTGCAGCTCCACCTGTTTATCAGTGCTACCCTTTTCTGCTTCTGAACTGGACCCTGAGCTTCTAACCATAGATACTTCATCGAAGACACCATTCCTGCTTAGAACCATTCGGTTTTTTTATGGAGACCAGACCATGTATCCCTTGATTCCATCACCGTAGCCCATAAACACTCTTAAAAGTGAATATTCAGCAGATCAACCTGACCACACCTCAGAAGGTATCCTGCACTTGATGCATGTGTGGGAACCGAGATTTATCAAGTAGCAAGCCGTGTCAACTGGTTCAGCTCAAAACCGCTTCTCCAAACCAGCACTCGAGAACAAGCACATCGCCCCCTCTAGTATTATCTAGTTTATCAATTTTGCAACACCATCCGTCTGTGGTGTTACCATGTCTGTAAGATGCTTGGCAGATGTTGCATCCTTACAAAACTGTTTGAACTCTTCCGAGCAGAGTTCCAAACCAATATCAGAAAGAAGCAAATCTTGCTTCGACAGATGTTGCATCCCACGCTCACCCATATGTCCAAGCCTCATATGCCATAGCTTAGTCATATCTTCCTCTGGGATCTTTGGCGATGCAACATTTGCTGAACCGGTAACCGTTGTAACCTTCAGCAAATATAGAGTACCGTTCATGAATCCCTTCAGAAACACATCAGAACCCCTGTAGACATTCAAAACTCCATCACCACCCGAATATTTGAACCCTCTGTTGTCCAGAAGACTCACGGATATCAAATTCTTCATCATTGATGGAACATGCCTAACCTTGTTCAATGTGCAGAATCTACCATCATGTGTCCTGAGCTTGATTGAGCCAATCCCAGCAATCTTGCAGACAAAGTCGTTTGCCATCTTAATCTTGATGTTAAGTACCTCTGTATACTCTGAAAACCACTCTCTCATCGGTGTCATATGGTAGGATGCTCCCGTATCAAGAACTCACACATCAGAAGAGTGTGTGTGTCCGTTCACAACAAGAGAGATGTCGTCGTCAGACTTGGTTTCATCCTCGGCTACTGCAACAGACCCAAACTGCTGCTCCTTGATCTTGGGACAGTCTGACTTCCAATGTCCCTTCTCTTTGCAATAGCTGCAAATATCAGATGCTTTAGGATCCCTTGGAAACGACTTCCTATCTTTCGAAGTCCTTCTGTTCCCATGTCCTTTCACACCACTGACAAACAACCCCGATGCTTGATTGTCTATCCCTGAGCTGAATGCCTTATGGCGCAATTCCCGACTATGAAGCGCCAACCTAATTTCTTCCAGTTTCACTGTATATTTGCCAACGATGAACGATTGCACGAAGTTCTCGAAGGAGTTCGGTAGAGATACCAACAGGATTAGTGCTGCGTCTTCATCCTCCACCTTAACATCGATGTTATGCAGCTCCAGTAATATCAAATTTAGCTTGTCAAGATGGTCGCGAAGCTCAATACCTTCTTGCATACGCAAGGCAAAGAGGCGTTGTTTCAGAAGTAGCTTGTTCGTCAGAGATTTTGTCATGTATAAACTCTCCAACTTCTGCCACAAACTAGCAACCGTTTTCTCATCTGATACTTCGATGATAATCTCGTCTGCTAGACACAACAAAATTGTTGCTTCAGCAATGCCTGCAAATCAGCTGCTTCAGATTTCTTCTCTGACAATGGTCCCCAGATGCCTTGTTGCTTCAGCAATGCCTGCTTCTTGATCTGCCAAAGACTAAAGCTATTTCTCCCATCAAACTTGTCGATCTTCGCGATTATTCCAGACATCGTCTCACCAGATCACCAACCCCAAGCTCTGATACCAGTTTGTTGTGACGGACGTGAGAAGGAACATATGCGGAAACAGATGAATAAAAGCGATGTAACTACGACACAGATATTTAACGTGGTTCACCTCTAGGGCTACGTCAACGGGCAAAGAGAGATCTTATTATTGGAGGAGATATTGAGCTTACAAAGTGCAAGTTTAGGGTTACTTCGAATACAATATATATATAATAGCATCTCGCATCTAAAATCCTAGATTATACGGACTCATGGGCCTAAGCCCACGATCAGATGTAACATCCATAATAACTTGTGTAATGCTCTTGATGCAACCAAGGCGGTATGATATACGTGATGTAACATCCATATCCTAGATATAACATCCAGATTCAAGGCATATCAACAAGATTTAACAAGATTTATAGAATAATCACAATGCAATCATTAGAAAAGATTATATTTCACTTACTTCTTTATTTTTTAAGCTTTCTCATACCCACCTTTAGGTTCACGTGGAGATCTTATACATTTTTTCTTTTCCTAATATTACAAGACAATCAATAACTTAGCGTCTTCAAATTAATAAGGCCTTATGAAATTATATAAGATATTTACACTTCTTTGTCACCCAATTCCTTTTGGGCATTATGTCCATTTCCTACAAAATTATATGTTAATATGCCTTTACAAATACATTGTATTTAAAATATGAAAACTTTACAAATAACAAACCTTGGTTTTTGTGTCACTTTCAGTTTCATGTGACTTCTCAAGTTTCTATTACAAGTTAGAAGCATATGAATCTTCTGTTTCATTTTCAACACGATACAAATATATAAAATAGTTGATCTTCTCGGGTTTTTGACGAATGTTCAAAAGATCTTCGTGGTACTTCACTCTTCCTTCCAAAAACGATACCCTATAAGTAAGGAATTCACTTTTTTTTGCAGTTACATCATTGCCATGAGCATAATTCTCTTTATTCACTTCAGCATCAGCAACAACAATGTTGATACTTCCATAAACCAATCATTTCTCTTCATACGATATCCTCTTTTGCCAAGATCAAAAAATCTTCCAAATTGAGTGTCAACGTCTTCAACCAAGTTGATATGCAATTCGAGATTTCCAAAGATACTTTTGACAATTTTGTCCAATATTAGCATTATTAAACAATCGCAAAAGAAGAATGCGAAGATTAAAATAATTTTATAAAACCTTATAAACATTACCTTTTGGTTCCTATCAACATTGGTCACCTATTCCATATTTGGTGATTCCTATGCAACGCAAGCATAATGTAAACTTTTTTTTCATCATCTCCATCACCAAACAATGTGCCTAGTTTGATTGACATAAGATAATGCTCATAACTGAATATAAACCCAGAAATCCTGTATTGGTTTTTCTCCAACACTTCAGAGGTAATCTTCTTCATTTCTTCATGTAAAAAATCAAAGACCATTTTTTCAGGAATACTTGCAAAACTTTTAGAAATTTCTAGCTCTAAGAAGGTTCTCTACTGCTATATGAGTCACTAGATTATTGGCTATAAATATCTTTTTCACAAGAATTGTAGCCCTTAATCTCAATCTCTCATTAGCAGTAAAAGTTAAGTTGTTTTTTCTGAAGTAGATCAAGCAAGGTCTTCACAGAGTGATTCTTCTTCATTCATGAACAAATTAAAATAAAAAGAAAACCACGATCTGTAGCCAAACTATGGAGACCATTTAAGTCCTCCGTGAGTTTGAGCAGAGATCTGGCTTGGCGGTCAGCTATCAGAAAACAAGTTTCTTTGCATCAAGCCTCTCAACTCAAGAAGTGGAAACAATACAAGCGTCAACGGGAATGTCGTGTGGGATCTTACCTGTACGGTACTTGGGCGTCCCCCTTAACTCAAAGAAACTGAACTTAACCAACTGTGAGCCACTCATTCATCAGATCAAATCGAAGTTCTCTTCTTGGTCAGTGAAGTCACTTTCCTTCTCAGGCAGGCTTCTCCTCATCAAGACCGTGATTGCAGGGATAACTACTTTATGGTGCTCTGCCTTTATCCTGCCAAAAGCGTGTGTGAAGCGAATTAATTTCCTATGCAGTGTGTTCTTATGGAAGGGAAATACTGAGAGTCACAACTCTGCAAGAGTTTCATGGGAGACAGTGGTACTTACAAAGGATCAGGGAGGCTTGGGAATCAGAGACCTTCACACTTGGAATAAGGCGTGCTGCTTTAAACTGAATTGGATGCTGTTCTTCAGGGCAGGCTCGGTGTGGGTGGCTTGGTTTAAAGAAGTGATCCTCAAAGGCTCCATTCACATTTACTGGACTACTAAGCCAAGCAGTTCCTACTCTTGGCTGGCGAACAAGCTCCTCAAACTGAGACAAGAGGTCTTCCCCCTGATAAAATTGAGCCTAGAGAATGGAGAATCTGCGAGGTTTTGGTATGACAATTGGACTCCTTTTGGAAGCCTCTCCACGTTCTTAAGTAATTCCCCAACTAGGTTTGGCATCCCCTTAAAAGCTTCATTAGCATCGCTTTGCAGAAATGGAGTATGGCGGCTTCCCCCTGCAAGGACAGAAGAGCAAGTTCAACTTCACACTTACCTAACTACCATCGCTCTCACTCAACAAGATGACTACTATGAATGGGAGTTGGAAGGTAAAATCTCCCAATCTTTTAGTACGGGAGAAGTCTACACATACATTTGTGGTGACATTAGCGATGTAACTTGGGCAAAGACGGTTTGGTCTTCATATGAGATTCCACGGCACAGTTTCTTCGCTTGGTTGGTGATCCAAAATCGCTGCCCCACAAGAGATAGGCTGATTGGATGGGGGCTACAGGTTCCTCCACACTGTTTTCTCTGCAACTCTGCAATGGAGACTAGAAACCATCTCTACCACTCCTGTCCTTTCAGTTTCGATCTTTGGTCACTGGTTGCTTCTCGGTGTCGGATTACTCCAGCAAGAGACTGGGATACTACTGTTGCGCACATGATCGCGCTCCCCAGGAACAAGACAAGACGACCTCGGACTCTCCTCGCCCTCCTTGCTTGGAAATCAACCATGTACTGGACGTGGAACGAAAGGAATGCTTGTCTGCACACTAACGTGTTCCGATCAGTGGATGCAATCAATCTTTGCAATCATAGATCGGCAACTGAGAAACAAGATTCTAAGTTTCAGAGAAACAAACCATGTTCTATCCTCGGCGATGATGCAAGCATGGCTCTCTCCAGATTGATCTGACCACACCGCAATCCTCACCCTCCTCTCATCTCCACAAACCGTTTCCTCCTCAGCTTCGTGATTTCCGCTAGGAGAGACAAAGAACTGATCGTCTTCTATCAACTGGGTTAATGGGCTCTCTAATTTCTGTACTTTAATGGGTTCTGAGTAAGAAAAAGTTATATTATTATGAGTTTTAAGTGTGGGCTTGGCCCGGTTAACTAAAGCCGAAAGCTCGTAAACATTTTCATTCTTTTTTTAAGTTTTCAAATGTAAAAAACCTTAGATAGTGTTTTATTTCAATAACAGAGCGTAAAGACCAACAAAGAGAAACCAACAAAAGTCACTAAGAAGTCGTATTTAAATCATACTAGTATTAGGAAATGTCATATTATTAAGCTGCAAATAAAATATTCAGTAGCGCAAATCCAAATCCTTGTTGACACGCAAAGAGTCGTGACAAGCCAGTATTTGAATGTTTTGTGACGTCAGTCAAATATGACATACTATAACGAAGCTATCAGCACCTATAAATTCAACCTGAGATCTTCTCGCCTTCCACAACAAAATCACATTTCTTTCCAAAAAAAGAAAAGTCATAACCAACACAAGTCAATCTATTTTTCTCTTCCTCCGCAAATGTCGGACTCGAGCAGATCGTTGATCCCGAGCTTCCTCTACTCTTCGGATCATCGTCTGTTTCAGTTGCATGAACCAGCGACGAACATGACGCAACACAAAGCACAGCCGTTGAGGTCTCTGAAGACTTCTTCAGTCTCATCGAACGGTCAAAGTTTTGCGATTCCCGCTCCGAATGAGAAAGTAGAATTGTACTCTCCGGCGTATTTCACGGCGTGTACGTTCGGTGGGATGCTGAGCTGCGGCGTCACCCACACGGCCGTTACGCCACTCGATGTCCTGAAATGTAATATGCAGGTGAAGTTTCTAAACTAAAACTGTATTGTTCTTCTTTTAGCAGAACTGATTCTTCGTATTAACATTTTCGAACCTTATTCGAAAGCTATGTACGTGGTGGGTAAATATTTAGCGAAATAAACATTAATTCAAGAGTTATTAAGCGAAAATTAACTGCAAAATAACGATTTTTGTTAATTCTATTTTTGTTAATTCTATCAATATAATTAAATGGTGTTCATTCAAAAATATTAAGGTTCAACTAGAATCTTATGCAATTGTCAAAAAAAAAAACTAGTAGAATCTTATAACATGGGCATAATTTTAATTATATGACAAATTATAATAATATTAAATATGTGAGATATCCGTGGTGGGTAAATATTTAGCGAAATAAACATTAATTCAAGAGTTATTAAGCGAAAATTAACTGCAAAATAACGATTTTTGTGGTTGAACTAGAATCTTATGCAATTGTCAAAAAAAAAAAAAAACTAGAATCTTATAACATGGGCATAATTTCAATTATATGACAAATTATAATAATATTAAATATGTGAGATATCCGTATGTTTACTAATCTGAATATACATCTAGTTTGACTGTTTCTCCTCTCCATCTAGTTATTCCTACTTTTATTTATATTATCATTTCATGCTACTTTACACGTAGTGTCAACTTTTGAGTTTCTTGTTTTACACGGCACTGAATGTTCAACTGCGTCGGAGGCTTTTCAATCTTTGCACGATTTTGATGTTCAATCATAGAGAATCTGAGCTAAAGCTAATATAGCAAACACAAATAACAACTCTCCACGAATTTAAAGAAAACTCCCTAATTGTTTTATATTTTGATCAGATTGATCCATCCAAGTACAAGAACATAACTTCTGCTTTCAAGACAACAATCAAAGAGCAAGGGCTCAAGGGTTTCACCAGAGGCTGGTCACCAACTCTTATAGGGTACAGTGCTCAGGGAGCTTTTAAATACGGTCTATATGAGTACGCCAAAAAATACTACTCAGACATTGTTGGACCAGAAAACGCAGCCAAATACAAGACCCTCATTTACCTAGCTGGCTCTGCCTCTGCGGAGATCGTCGCAGATGTGGCTCTCTGTCCAATGGAAGCTGTCAAAGTCAGGGTCCAGACTCAGCCTGGCTTCGCCCGCGGTTTATCTGATGGTCTACCAAAGATCATTAGATCAGAAGGCGTTCGAGGGTTGTTCAAAGGGCTTGTTCCTCTATGGGGACGCCAGATTCCATGTAAGTCCTTATACAGTTATACTAAAGACAATCTTGTATAGAACCTTTTTAACAATTTGGAGACTATATTTATAAATTATTTTTTATAATTTTGGGGCAAAACTAATGCTTCACTGTGTTGTGTTCAGAATCGGCTCTATTCACAAAATAAAAGTATCATAGGTAAACAAATTTAGAGGTTTTTGCAGATACCATGATGAAATTTGCTACTTTTGAGAACACTGTGGAGCTCATATACAAGAAAGTGATTCCTACCCCAAAGGAAGAGTGCTCAGAGCCAGTTCAGCTAGGAGTTAGCTTCGCCGGTGGATACATTGCAGGAATTTTCTGCGCTGTTATCTCACATCCTGCAGATAACTTGGTCTCTTTCCTCAATAACTCTAAAGGAGCAACTGTTAGTGATGTAAGTGAAACTACATGCAAATCAGAGTGCTGTTCATTGATACATATGCGCTGCTCTGACTTGTTTTTGATTTCTTTCTTGTGCTACAGGCAGTAAAGAGGCTAGGGTTATTGGGTATGTTTACTCGTGGACTTCCTCTTCGCATTTTCATGATAGGAACACTTACTGGAGCTCAATGGGTTATCTATGATGCTGTCAAAGTTTTAGCTGGATTGTAAGTTATACTCCCCTTCCCTTAGGCATATTTTCATCAATACTCAAATATTTAAGAAAAAACATCTACTTAAAATTTTCTCATTTTCTTAGGCCAACCACTGGTGGTGCTTCTCCAGCTACTGCGCTTGCTCCAGCTGTAAGTGCATAAGGTTACAAAGACATTCCTTGCAGAGCCAGACACGTTAAAGCAATAAAAGGGAAACAAAACTCCCAATTGGTATCCTTATTTTTTCCTATTGCCTTGTAACCAAAAGTCTGTTCCCTACAACTAGTTGTTCTGCTTGTGCACTTTAAATGGATTTTATTGTTAGAATATTTTTTGTTTTGCTTGGGTGGACACTATAAGAGCGAAAAAACTCTGTAATCATAATACGTAATAATCAATTTTTGTTCTCTCTTCATTTTTGTTTGCTTTAAATCTTCACAACCTACATGGCTACATACATATGTTCGAGCATCTATTTTAGAGTTTATTTTCAAAATAAGTCTCCTAAGCTCCATTCATGTTTTTTATATCGTAGGGTCGGTTCAGTTAAGACAGAATTAGAATCTAATTAACTTCAATTTGATTGATTTCAGTTTTAAGTATTTGAGATATTCAATAAAAATTAAATATAAAATTGATTATTTAAGATATTTATTTAGTTTTGGACTATTTATTTTAGAAGCTAATTTGGATTTTTGGATCAATTTTAAAAAAATACTTTTTGGTTTTTAGTTTGAGAAATGACCATAGATAGTCTTAAATCAAGTTTTCTTCCAAATATAAACTCCAAGCCCCAATTTGACAGAATGTTTCATTTAATGATAGTAAATTACCAGGTTACCCTCAATTTTAATTTAACCTAAATTATTAAATAATAAAAAAACATTTTGAAAATTTTCGTAAGTTTTACCATCGTCTCCCACGAAGCTGTGCCGTCGTCTTCCTATCGCCGTCCGTCGTGTCTGTCTCGCTTCCGTATTGTCGTCCGTCGTATGCGCCTCCGCATCGTCCTCGATCCGTCGTCGTCTACGCCCTTGCATAGTCTTCGATCTGTCATCGTATGCGCCTCTGCATCGTCCTCGATCTGTCGTCGTCTTTGTATCTCATTATCTCGTATCACCTATCTGATCAAGATATCATCATTTCATGTTCATTATAAATTGATGATATGTTGTTGCGATTGGCTTTTCTAGTTGTTTTGAAACTTAAGATTGGATTGTCGTCATCTTCACCTTTTAGACTCACAAGTTTACTTAAATGTCTCTACGATTGGATTTTATAGTTGTTTTGAAATTTAAGATTGAACCGTCGTCATCTTCACCTTCTAGACTCACAAGTTTACGTAAATGTCTTTGTAATTGGATTTTCTAGTTGTTTTGAAACTTAAGATTGGATTGTCGTCATCTTCACCTTCTATACTCACAAGTTTACTTAAATGTTTTTGTGGTTGGTCTTTTTGAGATTTGCTTGTGATTTTTTAACAAATTTTTGAACTATGACTGAAGTTTTTTGTATTTGTGGACAATGGAGCTCAAAAGAATCTCTCCAGTGGGAGTTTAATGTTGATAAGAATAGAAATGCATCTTTTATTTACATAGAAGAAGATATTCGGTATGAAGATTTGTTGAAGATGGCCTCCAAAGATTTTAGTTTTAAAGAGGAAGAAATAAGTTTGAGTTATAGGATTTCGTTAGACTTGAAAAGTATTATTAAAGTTTTCCCCCAATCTCCATAGGAAATACTCGTCAGCTTGGAAGTTTCATCGGCAAGATTAGAGCATTTGATGGAATATGTCGGTTGTGTGTTAAGGTTTGTTGTTTTGTTTCAACTAAATTATTCAAGAAAGCTATCCTATTTATGTACTAAACCTTCCAAAACAACTTGACTTTTGCAGGTTATTACTAATTCAGCTAGCTGTACCACGTAAACTACTGATACATTTGCTTCTCATATTCCTTTGAATGATATTCCAGTTTTTGGTTCTACTGTGCAGAGAGAAAAACAAGTACATTGTTTCTATTTTTTTTTTTTTGTGTGTTTGTATGATTTTCTTTTTTTCTTAGACTATTCATGATAGGCTTCCTGATCATGTACTAAACTTTCCAAACAAATTGAATCATGCAGGTTATTACTGATTCAGCTAGATGTAACAAGTAAACTATTGATACAATTGCTTCTCCTGCTCCTTTGAATGCTATTCCATTTTTTGGCTCTACTGTGCAGAGAGAAAAACATGTAATATCGTTTATAATTTCTTTTTTTTTTGTTTGTGTTTGTATGATTTTCTTCTTTTTTAGATTATTCAGGATAAGCTTCCTGATCATGTACTAAACCTTTTAAACAAATTGAATCCTGCAGGTTATTAGTGATTCAACTAGCTGTAACAAACAAACTACTGATATATTTGCTTCTCCTGCTATATGATGAAGTTTCCTATTCATATGTGTTCTATTCTTTTTCATTTCAATGGTTTGTTGATAATTTACATTTTTATTGATCATTTTCTGGATGTTGTTTATTTAATGGTTACGTGATATGTACCGGCCACATATATATTTGCTTTTGGAAGCCTATCCTGAATAAGTTAGATGCTTTCTAACTTATGTAATATACAATTTAGGTTTAAATGCATTTTTCTCCAAAATTTCAAATCACAATTTGAAATTTCCCAAATATGCAGATATCAGTTCTTAGTTTTTGATATGATTTCATTTTTTTAGTTTAAACTTCTTTGTTAAAAAGAAACACAGTAATAGACAACACAACTATTCTGGAAACCCATCCAGTAATTCTAAAGTTCTTTCCAACGTTTATAATATAAAATTTACGGTTAAAATACATTTTTGTTTCAGCTTCTACCAGATGATTCTCTTACGAAACTGGAACGAATGCCTCATCCAGCGTTCGATTCTCTTTGGAATCGGATCACTGTTTATTTTTTTAATTGAATAAAAATCAATGGATTATATTCATTTACTTACATCAACAAACAATTGAAACACACTCGGCCTAGTGGCAATACTTTATTCTTCTTTTCCCCAGAGATCTCGTGTTCGAATCCGGGTAGATGTATATTAGCTCTTTTTTCTCCAAAATTCCAAATCACAATTTGAAATTTCCCAAATATGCAGATGTCAATCCTTAGTTTTTTATCTCATTTCATTTTTTAGGTTAAACTTTTTTGCTAGAAAGAAACACACTTATATTCTACTAGGCCTGGGATTCCGAACCGAACCGAAC
Organism: Brassica oleracea var. oleracea; assembly: GCF_000695525.1. Lineage (NCBI taxonomy): Eukaryota > Viridiplantae > Streptophyta > Magnoliopsida > Brassicales > Brassicaceae > Brassica > Brassica oleracea. The sequence goes on from NC_027750.1 coordinate 39,680,115, forward strand.
GGTCCGAACCGAACCGAGAAATACAAAATTCGGTTATTGGGAGGAAGAAACCGATTGGCACAAGTTTAAATTATGTTCGGTTATTGCATCGGTTCGGTTCGGTTCGCTAATTCCGAATGGTTAACCGAAAATAAACCTACTATATAACCCTAACATAATTTTCTTCTAACTTAAACGGCTAAACCTAATTACTTAACCTAATCGTCTTTCTCTTCTCTCAAACCCGAGCCTCTTCTTCTTCATCAGATCCTCAATCATGCTCATCTTCTTCATCTGATTCTTCCATCTTTGTGACACGAGGTAAGATCTTCCTTTTCCTTCTCTTATTTTGTGTCAAATTCAGGTTGTTGTTTGGGTTTGAAATCGATTTGGATATTAGGGTTTGTGTGAAAATTGATTAGGGATTTTTTGATTTGGTTCTTATAATGGGGTATAAAATTTAAACTTAAACTTTAAGAGGTTGATTGTTTCTAGTTTTTAGAATAGTTTTTGGTTTTTGTTTTTCCAAAAACCAATTTTCACCCAATCAAGCTTTTTTAAAAAAATAGTTTCCCTAAAATCTAGGGAACCTAGTTTTTTAAATAACTGTCAATTTCTAAACAAAAACCAAAAACCAGTTTTTCCTAGTTTTCTTGCCAAAAACCTTTTTTTACATTTATGCATTATTACAAATTGACTTACGTAAGGCATTTTGGTACTATGGAAAAAACGTAAGACACTTTACCTAAGGCATTTTTGATTGCTAATAATAATTCATGAGCACATCTATATAATACTTAAGGCACACGTAAGGCATATTACATATTCTTATTATAACACAGTTTAGTTTTAATAAAATTATAACAATATTTGAATAATATTTTATGAAATAATAAACTGATGGTTACATTTTTTTAATATAGTAAATTACATCTATGCTAATTATAAAAAAGCTTTATTGTAATAAAAATATTATAATATTTGAATGTTATTTTTATCTAATAATAAACTGATGTAAAATAAATAACTCCTATACATATAAATAAAATATAGTTTTTATTCGAAGTTAGTCATCACAAAACAAAAATATTGTTGATACATATAAGCTATATTTCCTTTTTTTGTTTTACTTAGTATTACCTAGGACTAGGACTAGTATATTTTCTTTCTTTTACTCTTAATAATATTTTCATTTTATTATTTTTAAAAGCAAAAATCAAAAACCAAAAACTAAAATCTAAAATCACCATTCAAGTTTTTCAAAAAACTAAAATCTACTGCAAAATCAAAAACCAAAAACTAAAAACCAAAAGCTAAAAACCAAAAACTAAAAACCAAAAACCAAAAACCAAAATCTAAAAAACCAATAAAACAATCATCACCTAAACGTTTTGTGTTTATCGATTCTTATGATGGGGTTTCTTGTGGGTCTTAGTCTATATTCTAACTGCAATTTGTTCATCTTATTAGTGTCTTTGGATGAGTTGATTACTGTCTTACTTTCTTTGTTATGAACTTGTATCAGTAACATTTTATTTTCCAGATGTCAGGTTGTGAAGACAATGATGAGATACTTGGAGATGCAGCTTGTGGAAAGAAAAGATCAGCCACTGAGATATCGAGCACTGACCTTCCTCCGTTACCAAAGAAGAGGCAAGCTCATAGGGCATTGGTGTGGCAACACTTCATTCAAAAGGAAGATAACTGGAGCCTCTGCAACTGTCGGTACTGTGGTCAGGAGATCGGATGCGATACTAAAAAGAGTGTAACTAGCGCAATGAAGAATCATATTAACCGGTGTAAGTTGTTCCAAACTTTTGAGGCAAGTGGTGGTCAGGAGGGTTTAGGAACTGATAGTGGTGGTGTAGTTACTGCGGTGAAGTATGATGCTGGATTGTTTAGGAGATCTGTGAATGAGATGATTGTGCTGAATGAGCTGCCGTTTTCTTTTGTGGAGTCAGAGGGGTTTAGGAGGTTATGTCACAATGTATTGCCCATGTATACGGTTCACTGCAGAAAAACAGCAACAGAAGATATATTTGGCATGTTTATGAAGGAGAAAGCGAGTTTGAAGCACTTATTTTGCTTTGAGCAGAACAGAGTCTCCTTAACCACTGACATTTGGACCACTCCTACAACATCCTACAGCTACATGGTAGTCACAGCGCACTGGATAGACAGAAATTGGGATATGCAGAAGAGGATCATCAGCTTTAAACCTGTCACAGATCACAAAGACCATTGCTGAGCATCTGAGTCAATGTCTAGTGGATTGGGGAATTGTGAAGGTGTTCACAGTGACAGTGGACAATGCTAAAGGAAATGACAAGGCATTGCGTCTGTTCACTGAAGCTTGTAGAGAACTAGGACCTAATGCGCTAATCAAGGATGGTACATTGCTACACATGCGTTGTTGTGCGCATGTACTGAACTTGATTGTCATGGATGGTCTAGCTGAGGTGAAAGAGAGTGTAATGGCTATTAGGAATGCTGTCAAGTACGTTAGATCATCTGGTACACGGCTTCAGTCCTTTCAGCTGAGGGTTCTTAATGGAAAGGTTAGTAGAGGGAGCTTGTCTCTGGATTGTGTCACACGCTGGAACTCTACATATCTTATGTTGTCGGCTGCATTGGAATTCCGAGTTGCATTTGGGAAGCTATTGGCCGAAGACATGTTGTACAATGAGTACTTCAAGGAGTCTGAAGAGAATGGACAGAAAAGGATTGGGCCTCCAACTTCTCAGGGATGGGATGAAGTGCATAGGTTAGTCAAGTTTCTTAAACTCTTTTTCGGAAGCACTTTGGCATTTAAAGCATCAAAGTCAGTGACCTCCACTAGTTGTTACAATGAAATTGTGATCATTGAGAGGAACTTGATAGCTTTGAGAAACAACAGAGATGATCTTCTACGGATTCAAGCAACATAAATGAGGACCAAGTTTGAGAAGTATTGGGATGGGCTCATTAATATGAATCCGCTTGTCATCATTGCTAGTGTCTTCGATCCTAGAAACAAGATGCAATTTGCATCTATTTGTTTCGACAAGCTTTATGGTAAGGACAGTGTGGAAAGTGCTCATCTCAGAACCCCCATTAGGACATTGATGAAACAGTTGTATGAGGAGTATGTTGTGAAGATAAGTCCACCATCTCAAGGTGATAGTGCAGGAAACATGAGTAAGAATGCGAAAACAGTGCTTGTTTGAGATGTCTGATGACGATGAGGAGTATGAAGGGAGAGATTCTTTGTATTCTGAGATGGTTTCAGAAGCTGCAAATGAAGAGGCTAGTAGTGAGCTTGACATATACCTGATGGAAATGCCTGTTCCTAGAAGTTCAAAAAAATGGGATTTGACTACAATGTTCTATCATGGTGGAAGCGTAGTTCTGTCAAGTTTCCAATATTATCAGAACTGGCGAAGGATGTGCTTGCTATTCAGGTCTCTTTGGTTGCTTCAGAGTCGGCTTTCAGTACAAGTGGTCAGATTTTGGATCCTTTCCGTAGCTGCCTTACACCATATATGATTGAAGCACTTGTGTGTACACAACAGTGGCTTTGAAATAGCATCAGTGCAGAAAAGCTTGCAAGCTTGACTCTGATGTTTGAAGAACTAGACTTCGATGAGTCTTTAGGTAATCGTTTGGGCATTTTACTCTTCATACTTATTTCTCATGTTTTCAGTTTGGCATTTGAATCTCTTTCTCATTATGCAGAGACTCTAACAATACCAGAAGAATTGATCAATTAGAGGTAAATTATCTCACTTTGCTGTTTTGGAGTCTTTGGTGGCTTGGTGTATGTTTTAACCATTTTTTTCACTTCTATAATTTGCAGGTTGCAGTTCGAGACTGAGGAGATGATGGTGTTTTGTTTTTGGTCTGGAATTTTTCAATCTGTTTTAGAACCATATGTGTCTATGAATCTATGCCTCTTTGTATGTGTGCAAAGAGTTGTAGATTCAAAATGATTGATCTTTTGTTTATGTTGTTGATTGAAAAAGGATGAACATTATATGTTTCTTTTGCTATTTATTTGTCAACGTGCTAATGTTTTATGAAGTTTCATGTCTAAACCGAGAATTAGGCATATCCGAAACTAACCGAAAAACCGAAAGTAACTGAAAATAACCGATTATTTTTGGATATTCAGTTAAAAATCCAAATTCGGATATTTTCGGTTTGAAAAACCAAAAACCGATAAAAGCGATTTCCGAACCGAACCGAACCGAACCGAACCGAATTCAGTTTCTGTTAGTTTCGACAAAATATCCAAATTCCGAACAATCCGAAAAACTGAATTAACCGACCCGAACCGAACCAACTCTCCGAAATCCCAGGGCTATATTCTACTATTCTGGAAACCCATCCAGAAATTCCAAAGTTCTTTCCAACGTTTATAATATAAAATTTATGGTTAACAAAGAGAAAAAGGAAACGAGGAGCATTACAAGTCGATTCTCCGCTTGGTCAAGGAACAAACGCAATCTGAATCTGAATGGAATGAGGCTTCGAGCAAAGTAAAATCTATTTCTTCGCAAATTGATTTGCTTGATGTCATTATCACGGCTCAAAACTTTGAATTTGTTGCTGAGTTGGAAAAACTAACAGCAGAGCACATTGAAGTCGAATGAAACTTGGCTAATGTCAAGGTTAAAGTAATTGACTGGCCAAAGTTTGGGGAAAGTTGGATGGATGATTAATCTGATGTTATCAACTTCCCTCTTATGTTTTAAGACTAATATTGATGTATTATGAAACCCACATCTTGTTTTATGGTCACTTTTTCCTTAATGGAATCAGAACATTTTTTAATTTTTGTATCAATCAGTAAGAGAATTTCTTATATTAATTTTAAAAGCTTACTCATTTTGAGATATAACACCTTGGCTTAGTGGTCTTGTATCTTGGTAATCTCATTTTTATATTCGATTTTCGGAAACCCATCCTGAATAGCACAAATGGTATCCTAGATAAGATATATTTATCTTTGTGAATAAATAAGTTCACATTTCTTTACAAAATGAATATCCACCATAGCCTAGCAGCTAACCCTCTACTCTTATACAACTCGTATCGCACATTAAACCTGCCTTTGATTCCCTTTGGAAACAAAACCATTTTTCTGTTTTTAATTAAAATATAAATATGTTGTTTATATTGATTTAATTATAACATTTGACAAGTATAACACTGTTGGCATAGCGGTTGCCTATGCTGCATGGAATCGGAAGCGGAGACGCGGAAGCGGAAGTGTAGAAGCGAAAATTTTAAAATATTTAGGAAGCGGGTACGTATTGGAAGCGTTTATATATATATATATATATATAATATTGAAGCACTTAATAAAATAAAAATAATAAAAATAAAAACCCAACACATAATTTAAATAATGAAGTTCAACATAAAAGTTAACAAAAAAAAACTCAACATAACATAAAAAAAAATTCAAGCTTTAAGTCAAATATCGAACTCATCATTGTTCTCATTTTCCCCATCTCCACCAAACAAAACAGCTTCCAATTCTGGTTCATCAAGAGAAAGATCTTCAAACTCAAGTCTTCCCAAATTAATCTCATCCAGCGAATCAAATTGATCACCTCCTACATCCCACATACAGCTAGGGCCTTCTTTATAAGAAGAGCTCCTTCTTGATAGAAGAAGGAGGTTAGTATGCACAAATACTAAATCTTCCGCTCTTTGGAGAACAATCTTGTTTCTTATAGCAGAATGAATGAACTTGTATGTACTCCAATTCCTTTCGCAGCATGAGGATGAAAATGGTTGTCCAAGTAACTTGAATGCTAAGATTTGAAGTTTTGGTGCCGAAGATCCATGAACTGCCCACCATCTCAAAGGTTCTAAGATAAACCTATCATGAATCACATCAACACTACCAAAGTCCTCCATGCATAAAGAGAAGTTAGAATATTCAACGTTAACCTCTCTCCTTTCATCTTGATTTGGAAAATACTTCATGATGCAATTTTTTCTTTCTCTAGTAACCTCCAAATCTTGATGTGGAGCTTTTCTACTGTCTTCTTCTACAAGCCACTCTGAACTATAGTACCTGCATCCAACAAATATATATAACAATTAAAATCTTACTGATCAAAAACCAATTTTACCATTTTATAAGTTGATAAGAAAAACAGAATAAAAACAGATTTATAAACTTACTTGGGGTTTAGAGAATGTGCCATACAATGAAGAGGAGTATTACTCTTACTCCAACGAGAAGTCAAAATCGAGTGCACCGCAGTCCAAAAGACGGAATCTTCATTAAGTTGTTTCCTTTCTTTTTTGAAGATTGCTCTCTTGACATTCTGAATCATACTTTCCTACCATTCATAAACCAGATGAAGAGAAGGTTTATCAGTATCAATAGCTCTAATCACGCTATAGATGGGCAAAGTGAAAGATAAAGCATATTCAAGCTCCTCCCAAAACAACTCATCTAATATCTTTTT
>NC_027750.1:39687349-39716704 GCF_000695525.1 Brassica oleracea var. oleracea
GTAACTGAATTTCAAGAGTTTTAATCTTTTTAGCTTATTTGGTAACTAGGGGTTTGTTATTATAATGGGCTAATTGGATCACATATTCACAAAACAAATCAAAATTTAAAAGCCCAAAATAATTTTCAGTTTTTTGAACATATATCCATCGACGCTTCCGTCAACTATCCATCGACGCTTCCAATCCGGAATCGCGTGCTTCCATTACGGTTCCAAACGTCTCAGTATCCGAAACGTGATTCCATGACGATTCCGAGCAATTCCGAGCGGTTCCGTTTCCGGTTCCACTTCGGAAGCACGAAACGCATGACCACCAACGATTCCATGCTACGTAGGCGGCTGCACACTAGGATTCCCTTTTACGAGAGTTATTGGGTTCAATCCTGTTACTTTCACAATTAATTCCTTTTTGAAGTAAAGGCCTATGCTTACTCATTTTATTTTCTGGACCATCCTAAAAGTACCATAAGCTATCCTAGATAGGATATGTGTTTTACAATGATGACAAAATTTAACACTTTCTTGATATAATTACTGACAATGCTTCAAGACATCCTAAAATTTCCTTAATAACAACCTAAATGAAACAAATGTCGTCATCATTCATTACAAACTTCTTACTTGTCCAAGTCAATATCAAAGTTCAAAAACATAGTCTTAGCATGACAAGTATTGAATCTCCCATCGCGTTGATGTCCTGCGTAACCAAGCCAATTTTTTTTTCAAATTTTCTAGTATCCGATTTTCTGGAAAGCTATCCTGAAAGTTTGAAACACCTTCCTGAAACCTAAAAAAAAACCCCAACAAATGTTCACAAACAAATTTATCTCAGTCACACTCAAGAACACTGGAATTTTCTGGAAAGTTTCCTGAAATTACACAAATCCTTTCTTAAATTTTAAAAACCACACAGCTTCACAAGCACAAGAAAGAAAGTAACAATGTCATAAGAAAACTCACGAGCCTACCAAACATATCAACATGCGTAAGTCAACAAAACACCAAACAAACAGTTTTTCTAATTTGTTAACATCAGATTCTCTAAAAAGCTTTCCTGAAACTACCCAAATCCTTCCTGAAATTTAAAAAAACTACATAGTTTCACAAGCACGAGAAAGAAACTAACAATGTCATAAAAAAATTCACGAGCCTACCAAACATATCAACATGCGTTAGTCAAACAAGACACCAAGCAAAAAAAATTCAAATTTGTTAACATCATATATTCTGGAAAGCTTTCATGAAACTACACAAATCCTTCCGGAAATTTTAAAAACTACACAATTTCACAAGCACAAGAAAGAAACTAACAATTTCATAAGAAAATTCACGAGCCTACCAAACATATCAACATGCGTTAGTCAAACAAGACACCAAGCAAAAAGTTTTTCAAATTTGTTAACATCGGATTTTTTGGAAAGCTTTCATGAAACTACCCAAATCCTTTCTGAAATTTTGAAGAAAAGACTACACAGTTTCACAAGCACAAGAAAGAGGTTAACAATGTCATAAGCAAATTTACGAGCCTGGTAAACATATCAACATGTGTAAGCCAAACAAGTAAAATAAATAAAAAATCTTACCAAAATTTATGTGTCATTGGGTGTTCAAAAAATTTCTTACCAAATTTTGTAGATGGTCATGAGATTTTTGTAGATGGTTTAAACTCTAATACTTGTTCGTAGATCATTCTTGAAATCAAACAAGAAAAATAAAGAACAATCTTATCAGAGAAATGAATAAACATTTATCTCAAAGAGATTAGTAAGTAAGGATCTTGCCTTGCAGCTACTATGACTAGGCTGCAATTTTCAAATGCCAAAAGTTAACATCAAATCGTATGAAATTTTTAGACGTGAGACTAAACAGGATTAAGACCTACAGATGAGCTGCTATCATTGGTATTAAACTAGCCTTTCAGAGACATCCCACAAATAAGCTTAGCTTAAAACTACTAGACAAGATCAAATACAATACATAAACACACAAAAAGGGCAATCCTTTGAGAGACTGGGAAGAAAACGAGTACTTTGGAGAGAAATGGAAGCTTAAGTTTGGCGGAAAGATGGAAAAAAACTCTTCGAGGGAGATAGTTACTAATCTCTTTGAGATATGTGTTTATCTGAGATATGTGTTTATCTGTTCGAAAATACAAAGTAAACAAGGTAATATTAAACATCCATTTGCGAAACATCCAATTTTTCAATTAAGAGCCCTAATTTTGATTTTGAATTGGAAATGTTTAATACTTATATGGCTTAGTTCAATTTTCGACCGATAAGAGTCTTGACGGTTGTAGATTCAACGTGCATGATTTATCTTCGGCATCGTCGAGAGAATAAGGCGATGGTGGTGGAGACGTCGAATATCTTCATCGTCGTAGTCATTCGTGATTCTTTTTCTATTTTTTAAGATTTACTAGTGAAATGGTAGTTTAGACTTTTGATCTATTAATGAAGGCTATTAATTTGATTTTTTGTTTGAGAAGTTTTATTTATTTATTTAGAGAGAAACTTAAATAGAACTATTTACTAGAATTACCCTTTTAGTTTTCTTTTTGTTATAGATTTGATTAACAAGAGTGGGTCCGGATACATTTTATTATGCCCACCCTTATTAGCTGGAAAGTAATCAATATTGACTCACTTGGAAATTTTGTATTCTCATTACCCCCACTTCTTTTCTAGCTACCCTATCATATTTCTCCTCTCTTTACTACTCTCAACTATTATATTATTATTTATTTCTCGTGGACCCCATGCCTTATTTCTAATTTTAAAAATAAAAAGCAGACCCTTCATCCCACATAAAGTCCATAAATGATTGGACATCTAACAGACGACCACACACCCCATCTACCTCTCTCCTTCCCACAGCTGTTCATCTTGTTCCCCTTTCTCACATCTTGCTCCCTTTTTTCCAACCACCTGCGAATGCTTCTTCCCCTTCAAGCTCCATTGGCGTTTTTTGAAGGTTCTTTTGACGAAAATTGGTACGTTTTTTTCATGGAATTTTCATATTAATATACTACTTATGTTCTATGTGTTATGAGTAACGAAAAAAATAAAAACTTAGCTGTAAAAATCGTGAAATTTTTCAAAGAAAAATGAAAATAAAATTTGAAGAAGGTTCTTTTTTTTAACACGATTTTGATAGGAAAAAACATAAAAATGGTGTTAGACGATAATGTGGGGTTTGTAACACGTTATTTGTTGATTAAACAGACCGATAAAAAATTAAAGTTTTAGGTATACTGGTATGAAAATGATGTTTGAGGACTATTTTGTATATTTCTGCTAATTTTTCACTAGTTTTTATGTTTAAAGCAAAATAATACATTACAATTTTGGTAGACGATATTGTGGGTTGTATAATACCCCTTGGTCAGTTATAGGGTTAAATCAACAAAAATGAAAATTTATAGAAACTACTAGAATTACTAGTACTACTAATGTATTACTTGTATTACTTGTATTACTAAATCGAATATGTACCAAAGATCTTGGACAACTTAGATTCTTTAAACGGTTAACTAATCATAATTTTTGTTTCAGGTAATCTATGGTCTCTCCTATTACAATCATATGTTTTGATTACGGACGAAGTTACATTAAAGATGGGGGTGAGAGAAGATGGATCTCGGGAGAAGATGAAATTCACACTCTAGTGATGAAGACAGCTGTGGAAGAGATTACGTATTCTAAATTGGTTGAGAGTATGTGCAGAAAGATTAAGGCAAATGGAGATGGGATGGTGAAGATTAGTTACTTTCCAATGGTATTGTATTCGAACAAGCCATCATATATTTGGTGTGATGAAGACGTTTTGGGTTATCTCATGCAAGTAAATCATGATAAATGTAGAAGTGTTTTACATGTGGAGATCAGCAGCGACATGGATGATACATATGGTGGTATGTCACTTTCAGGAGATGATGATGAAACTGATGATAGCTATGTTGGTCTTTCTTATGGGACCGAGGAAGATGGAACTGGGCAAGATGGAACTGATCAGGATCATGAGATGGATGGCGTGGTCATGCTTTACACAGCCGAACAACATGAAGACATTGAGATGCATGAGAATTTAGAGCATGGGTATGAAGGAACAGAAGTAAGAGTGGAAGAAGAAGCTGCAAGAGCGGAAGTTGAAGCTGCAAGAGCAGGAGTTGAAGCTGCAAGAGCAGTAGTTGAAGCCACGACAGCAGTAGAAGAAGAATGGGATGATGGTCTCGATTTGGTTAAGGGTCAAGAATTCAGAACAAAGGTAGCCATGCAAGTTCTAGTTCAGAGGGGTGCACATAAGAATGGTTTTGAGTATGAAACATTTACGTCTGATATTGTGAGATTTGTGGCAAAATGTCGAGGAGCCAAAGAAGGTTGCAACTGGTATTTGCGTGTAGCAAAGCTTAAGAATTCAGATCTTTGGACGGTTAGAACTTACAACAAGTCTCATACGTGCTCAGTAGTAACTACAAGTACCCTTAGAAATAGAAGGAGAGGCACACCACAGGTTGTTGCATCTGTTTTGAGTGAAGAATATCCCGGTAGATATGACACACCAACACCAAATGATCTGATCAGTATGGTTACCCACAAGGTTGGTGTTGATGTGTCATATGCCACAGCATGGAGAGGAAAAAGGATGGCTGCTAATGAAGTCCGAGGTACTCCGGAAGAGAGTTTTTCTATGATACACTCCTATATGTACATGCTTAAGTTGAAGAATCCTGTCTCAGTAAGTTATGTTGAAGTGGATGCGGCGAAAAGATTTAAGTATCTACTTTTCGCATTTGGAGCTTCCATAGAAGGGTTCGCAGCGATGAGGAAAGTTATCATTGTGGATGGAACACATCTTAAGCATGTTTATGGTGGAGTTCTGCTTGTTGCGATGGCTCAAGATCCTGATCGTCACCACTACCCTATCGCATTTGGTGTAGTTGATGGTGAGAAAGACGAAAGTTGGATGTGGTTTATGAATAAGTTGAGGTCAGTGATATCATATGAAGCCGAATTGGTGTTTCTTTCGGATAGAAATGGAAGCTTGATCAGGTCAATACGTGAGGTGTTCCCAATGGCTGCACATGGGTATTGTATCTGGCATTTGTCTCAAAATGTCAAAGGACATGTTTTCAACAACAGAGACGCTTGCCTGTCTACAAATGCAAAGCTTCCAATCTTTTTATACTTAGCCAGGTAGTCATGGCACTCCAATCCCGAGATGAGAGCATCCTCTCTCATTGAATACCGAATGGGCACTCCATTAACAGCAAACCAAGCTGTGTCCTCTGACTCGTGTAAAGGAACAGTGCGCAGTAGAAGCATCCACATACCCTGCAGCTTCAAGTTTGGTTCATCGGACATGTGGAAAAAATGGCAAACCTGAGGGTGGTTTTCAAACCACTCCAGCTCAGGCTTAAACCTAGCCTTCTTCAGGATCTTCACCGTCGCAGTCACATAGCACTTGCTATGTATCTTACATGTCTGGGTGAACTCGGTGTTCTTGAAACATAGCTCATCAGGTGGCAGTGGTTGGCACTCCTGTAAACCAAATAAAAATTATATTAGCATTTATTTATTAGTAGTACTAGTCACACTAGTAATACACCAATAACAATTTTTTGGGAATAATTTATCTGAGATGATGCAGACTGATGATCAGACTCATTTCCGCGTGCTGGCAGATCATCACTATCATTCCCTGTTGAAAGCTCTTCTACATGCTGCTCTTCTACATGAGCACTGTTTCTTTTTGTGGACTTTCTCTGCTGAGATTTTTTTTACCGTCGACCTCGGCCTGCCATTATCTATAGCCCCTCAATATCTTGATCCCCTGAATATATACATACACAATAAACGTTCAATAACCACCAAAGCTAACAAACTCATTCAATGAAATATCTACAAAATAAATCATTGATTCTTATAGTATCACGATCTGCCTAATCTCAAGTCATTCCTTCAAGTATTACATCTTCAAACATTCAATCCCGAAAACAGTGACTCCAAATCATTGACAACAAAACAGATCATTCATTTATTCTTCCAATTTTATGAGCTGTCTGATCTCAAAACCATTCATTCAATAATAAAACTCCAAGCAATCAATTCGATCACTACATCACAAACATTCAATCACTCAACTCGGTTTCACATATTAAACACTCTATCACCAAAACAGTTAGTCTTCAATAATCACTAGACTTATCTCAAATTTGAAACCAAACTTTCAATCTCTATAACCTCAAAACCAAATGTGTCCAAGTTTCAGTCTCTGTAATCCAAAATCTGAAAAAAATCTGAACCTAACCGATTTTCAACCACAATACTTTCAAACCCACAACAAAATCAATCAAAAATTGGACAGAGAACATACCTTTTACACGGAAGAGACGAGAACGAAAACAGGAGATGGAAGATGAAGTCAAGGGTTCCGTCGATTTCGTCGCCGACGGAAGGAGCGGGAGAATGGAATACGCCGTAGGAGAGCAGGAGCAGTTGATTCGATCAATTTTTTCGGTTGATTTCGTCAGATCTAGGGTTACAGACTGATTTGGGGAAATGATGAAATCATAGTAACAAGGAAGGACACGGGGGAGTAAGGGAAGACCAGAGAAGAAGCAGTGAAGGAAGCAGTGAATGCGGTGGGCTTCATCGTGTTCGTCGGTTCTAGGGTTTTCGAGGAGGATAGTCCGGTTTTCTTTCAATTTTCAGTTTTAGAAGAGAGGGAGAGACGACAACGGAAGAGAAAAGAGAAAGGAACGCGCGGGTCTGGTTAATGATCCGGGTTATAGTGGTCGAGTCAAATAGTTTAGGTTAGATCCTGTAAATACTTGGTTTCATTAAGGGCAATTTCGATTTTCACCGCGTTTTTGATTAAAATATACTAAAAATTATATTGTTTTTAACTGGTGGGATAAAATAGAATAAGTATGGGAGTTAACGGGGCAATCGAGAATAAAGTCCTTATTAGCTCACTCGCAGATCGGAACATTCCCGTAGTTACTTTGGAAGATCACATCGTCTCCTGAAAAAATTAGCAGCTGCTCTGAGGGAATCGATGAAGATCTTGCAATTGATATTCCTATTAGCTTTAACAACTGGAATCTCTGCTGTTCTCATCTACATTATCGGCGTCTCAAATCTCTGTAAGTATACATATACACTCCGTCCGTCGTTGTTCACAGTGTATTTCGTGATTTTCTCTCAAGTATGGCGATGATTATTGATGAATAAGAAGATGATTCCGTGGGTTTAGACGAATCAAATCGGCTTAGCAATGAAGATTTAGAGGCGTTGCAGTCCCTGCAGAACGGATTCCAGAAGTGCGTCGTAAGTACTTTCGCTTTAGAGATCTTTGTTGTTAGCTTCACTATCTGCTTTGGGAATCACGTTCTTGATCCGTTGAGTGTTAAGTCTTACTTGTGAATTTGGAGATCTGTTGATTAGAATTGATCCAATCTAGTGGATTGTTACTGAATGGCTGGAATCAATTCAAACTGGAACCTGAGTGAAAATTGAGGCATATTGATTCATGAGCTAAGACCTTAACAACATCTTAAAAATGATGAAAATTTATCCTGGGTTGAGTTTTCATCTTCAGTTAACTTTATGAGTTGCTGTATTACTTGTTTGCTTGTAAGATTTACTAAAAACATCATGTGTGACTAAAAGAGTATATTTTGGAATGATGTAGAGTGCAAATGGCTTGGGACTACAAGCTGCTACTGGTAGAGATTATTGTAAAATATCAATAAACTTCCCCAAGGATACTGTACCCAAATGGGTAAATGCTCTCTTTTGATCTCAGTCTGGTTACTTGACTATATACATTGGCACAGTTGTTCTTTATCACTAGTCCTTGTCTTGTTTAGCAAAGTGTTGTATTGAATATATGTATTTTACCTTGTTTTCATGTCTTGGATTATGTCCAACAATAACAGAAAGATCCTAAGTCTGGAGAGCTTGAAGGACTGTCTTATGAGTTTGACTTGTGCGAAGCAGTAGCAACTTGGGAACAAGTGGGTCTTTCATTTCTTAGTTTCTGTGTAAATTTTCAGCTCACATAATACATTGATGGGTTGATTAGCGAGTTGGTTGACCAGGTCAGGAATAGCTCTACCATACTCACTAGGGAATACATTGATGCCTTACCAAATGGATGGGAGGATTATGCATGGCGCAGAATCAATAAAGGAATACAACTGTAAGTATTGACTGAAATTAGACGAGGAATGAAGTGCATGGTGGTTATTACTGTTATAATCCGTTTTCTTCATAGACAACAGTTCAAAACTTGATGGGTCCCAGTCACAATATATCAAGTAGTAAAATGGTGTGTTGTCTTCTTCTTTTTTGGTCTTAATGAAACTCGCACTCCTCTGGTGCAGTAATCGGTGCCAGAATAGGTCTTTATGCATCGAAAAGCTTTCATTGGTGCTACCTGAAACACCTCCATATTTTCCCCGGCAGTTTGAGCGATGTGCTGTTATTGGCAACTCTGGTGATCTTTTGAAAACAAAGTTTGGAAAAGAGATTGATACTTATGATGCGGTTATCAGAGAAAACGGTGCTCCAATTCAAGTAATGATGAGTTGTTTTTTTATCTAACTCCCGATTCTTCTGTTCCCCCTCTGTTCTCTCACTTATCTTACTCCATTCTTTTTCTTGGAACATCTTCTTGCAGAACTACAAGGAATATGTGGGAGAGAAAAGTACATTCCGTCTTCTTAATCGAGGGTCAGCAAAAGCCCTTGACAAAGTCGTGGAGTTGGATGGTATAACTGTTTTCTTGTTTTATATTCCTTCATGGTTACCGCCATTGTTTCTCTATTTCGATTTTCTTGTGTGTGTCATAGTTTACACTCTCTCTGATCCTTTGAGACTGTGCAGAAAAAAAGGAAGAGGTACTACTAGTAAAAACAACAATTCATGATATTATGAACAAGATGATTCGGGTTTGTACATTGCCCTTATTTGTCTCTTAGCTCTTTGGTTTTGAATATCTGAAATCTATTCCTCGTCTTCCAAACTTATTTGAGGATTCTTCCTTTTTCTGTAGGAAGTTCCAATAAAAAATCCTGTGTACTTGATGCTTGGTGCTTCATTTGGCTCAGCAGCTAAAGGAACCGGGCTCAAGGCTCTTGAATTTGCTCTATCGACTTGTGATTCAGTGGATATGTATGGTTTCACTGTAGATCCAGGTTATAAAGAGTGGTATGAAGTTTACCTAGATTTATTTTGTCTAGATGTTATCAACTATGTTTATGTTTGACAGTAATCTCTTGCATTATTTTTTCAGGACTAGATATTTTTCAGAATCTCGGCAAGGACATACTCCTTTGCATGGTAGAGCCTACTACCAGATGATGGAATGCTTGGGTGTAAGTCTGTCCTTTCTCGTTTTCTTAATTCTCAGCACAAGTTGCTACATTTTAAATGTGGCAGATGGCAACAATCACTTGATTCGTTTAATTAGATTTGCATTGGCCTATTATAAATTCAGAGACCCCTTCAGGCCTTTTGGTTTTGACTTGGTTCTCTTCTTTTTTTTGTTTATAGCTCATTAAAATACACTCTCCCATGAGAGCTGATCCAAACCGAGTCGTGAAATGGCTGCCAAGTCGCAAAATAATAAGATCTGCAAGAATCGCAGCGGAGAAGCTCCTAAGGTAATCAATTTCGTCTTCTTTCTTTTGCGCACATAGTCTGCCTCAAAAAAATATTATCTCTCTAAGAAAAAACCTATTCAACGTGCAGGAGAGTTGGAGCAGGATCTGTAGACCCATTAGCTTCATGCTCGATAGTAAAGAAGAGAAGCAAAAACGAGCGTCCAATGGTCTCTCACCTCAGAAAACCTGCGAGGGACCATCAGAAATTTGTGAGAAGCACGACCATGTACCCGTTGGAGCACAGTCCAGGACATAGTCAGCTTTGCATTACACCAGCTGACTAACGAAAATGCTTATATAGAAATCGTTTTTTTCCACCATACACTAAAGCACACAACAGGCCGACGATGGATTCAAAATCAAGTACATCCCTCTGCAATATAGTTATTATATGGAGTTCAAGACCATCGAGGTCAGATCTTTCTGGGTAATCTCTTAGAGGTTAGGGATTGATTCTTTTGTTATCCTGTTTATCGAAGTTTTCTTCACCAGAGATAGGTAAATGTGAGATAGAACTGGAAGCTAGAGGTCCATGTCTAATTTTAATACATAAGCAAATGTTTAATGTTCTTTTGTTTTCTTTATTTGCATTTAATATTTGTGTTAATTTGGAAATAACG
The DNA here is from genome assembly GCF_000695525.1 of Brassica oleracea var. oleracea. NCBI lineage: Eukaryota > Viridiplantae > Streptophyta > Magnoliopsida > Brassicales > Brassicaceae > Brassica > Brassica oleracea. The sequence continues at coordinate 39,697,640 of NC_027750.1, forward strand.
CCTAAAAGTAGAATAGCAGAAATTTCATCAAATTGTTTCAGTATAAGAACATATAGTAGTTCTATTCATCATGCACCAATCATACACAAACGAGTATAAACTCAAAAACCTATTTTTAGGAAACAGTCTTGTCTTTCAAGAGAGTGGAACTTGGTACTGAAACAAAAGTTGCAATTAGACATCGATACCCGTCTCCAGATTCTTCTAGAAAAGATCCAAAGAAGCTATTCCATCTCCATGAGAATATTATGTTCCAACTGATTATCTATCAACCAAAAAAGGTGATTTTCGAGTAAAGAAGCTTGACCAAAGCTCACTCACCAGATAATCATATTGCAACAGAAGCTTGACCAAAGTACATCTGTCTCATCATATATGCTTAGCAACTTGTCAGCAATGCATTTGTCACATACCAAAAGCTTGGCCAAAGCGCATCTACACAGCAGTGATCCCGTCTGGTTTTCTTGCAAGGATCGAAATGCTTTCTTTAGAGTTCTTGAAGCGTCCAGTGAAGACCCACCCACAAGCTAGGCTTCCATGTGATCACAAGATTTCCATATTTCCACCAGAGTTGATGCTTCAAATCATATAGAGAAGCAGATGGATTCTCTTGCAATATGGTAAACTGATCATGCCCTCAAGTTGTCATAGAGAATAAAACTACGAACTAATACATTCCATGTAGCAATACTTGGGAGGATCACCTTCGATTATCATCCTCTCGAGAAGAACCAATGCATCCTCCCTACAATTAATTAAGACCTACATATGATATTACATCAGGCCGCCCGCCCGCCACTTTACTTCTACCAAATGAAACTTGATCAAAAATCTGGCATTGTCCTCTCAGCTTTCCCTAATTTTCAATACGCTAATATTATATATTCCTCGTCATCTCTGAAGATGCAAGTAGAGCTCGTAGATGTCAATAGTCTTCTGTGACTAAATAGACGAAGAGATCACTGATGTTGGATGCATTAGTCGTTACTACATAATACATGCAGAGTGGTGGGTTACCATGTGGATGCAAGATATGTTGAGATGGAGAAGGATAAACTGAGGGTTTATGTCTTGACGTAGTCGTTGAAGTAGTTGCTGAGGCAATTTGTGTCAGAGAGTGAACCAGAAGGCATGCAGAGTGGTAGAGACCATGTGGACGCAAGATGCTAAGCTGGCTTGGAATAAATTTGAGGAGCAAGTTTATACCGTGGAGAAAGGGCAAGAGATAAACTTGGAGAGCAAGTTTATGCCTTGGGGAATAAGTGTATTTCAAGAAAAAGAAAATGTACTTATTGATATGGAAGTTGTCCATATCCATGTTTTTTGGAGGCTAGGGTTTCAGTAACGTGGAAATCACTATAAAAGAGCTATGAAGTCGTGTGTATTCCATAAGACACTGTTGTTATTATTATAGAGGAAAGGTGAAAAGTCGTACTGAAGCAATTGCTGAAGTACAAGTTTGGGTAGATTAGGAATATTTCAGTAGCAACTATTAGAATGTTGACAGGCTTTGTAAAGCTGATAAGCAAGTCTTGTAATAGATTGTCTAGTCGATTTCTAATAAAGCATAGTTGGTTGCTTGTATCTATTTTGTGTGTTGATTTATTTTATGCATTACTCAATTGTGGTGTCATATTTGTTGCACGCTATCCTGGAGAGACCTGCATTGCATGATCCACGTAAAAGCGTGTAGTAAGAAGTTGAGCTCTACTCCATCTCTGGAGTAAAGACCATAAGCTTCATTTATTCGGTTTGTCTTTGAGAGCCTATTCAATAGCTAATTCTTTTAAATATTTATTCGGGGTTAAAAATGGAAATAACAGAAATTAAGCGGTTTTTGTCAATAAACTGCTAATTTGTGCACGAGCGTACACGTGTCAGGAAGTGAACAGCTCCACACTCGCAGAACCACATGTATGTGTATGCCTGATAAAAAGTGAAACAGGAAACCTCTCAATCTTTTCCAGAAATGACGGAACTGCCACCAGGTATCGACAACGGCGGCGTTCCTCTGTCGCTTCCTTCAACCTCTGCCGAGGCTACCGCCGCTGGATCGAAACGATTTAGGAGACCAAGTGTTCGATTAGGCGAAATCGGCGGCGACCAGTTGTACAATCACCACGGTTGGCAGGGGAGTAAACCCAAGTGGAACAAGAAAGATATGAGCAAACCATCGGCGAGGACTCGAGCTTTAACGAATTTGAGTTCTGGGTACGAGAATACAGGAGCCCTAGATGATGAAAGAGAAGGAAATGTGGATGTTGGGAGTTGGCGGGTCAAGAAACGGGTCGGGTCATCGCCGGGAGCGGCGCAGCGGGTACGATCCAATTGGGTATCGAGAATTGGGGAAATGGATGAATTAGACGGTTTAGGGTTTAGGGATTTCAGTAGAGAAGACTCAGAGAGTCCATTAAGAGACGGTGATATTGGCTTTTACGGCAATAGTAGTGAGTTGTCAGGGTCAAGATTTGGTTGCAAGAGTTAGGGTTTAGGGAGATATTGGCCAATGTTGAGGTTGATGATGAGGTTTTGCATTTGTTGACCTTGGATGATTTGAAAGATATATGGGGATTAACGCTGTTGGGTCTAGGAGGAAGATGTTTTCTGCGATCCAGAAGCTTGGTAGAGACTTCTCATGATAGATTAGATAGAGAGAGAAGATGGTTTTGTGTTGTTTTTTTTTGTTGGTGAGATAGTCAGCCATGGCAATGTCTAAAAACCACGAATGAAACCCTTTTCATCCTTTTTGCTATTCGTTGATTGGTTCTTATTTTTGATGTTTCTTGTTTCAATGTAGCATTAGCTACAGTGGTAGTAGAAGTAGAAGTGGGAAAACAAAGAAGTTGAAGCAAGAAGAAGGTTTTTAATCTGTGATATCTCTCTTTACTTCACTTGAGCTATTTCTGTGGATGGTCTTGATGATAATAAGGAACTTGCAATAGGAGTTTGAAGGAGATGAAACTGAATGTTTTCACTTTTCAGTCTAGCTTTTGATTGGCATCGTTAAGTGTTTAGTTCTCTCAGTTTGTAGAAGAAACAGGAGACATGGATATGCTAAGGTCAGTTTTTTTTTTTTTTTTTTGTGGAATAGAAGTTGAATGTTGGTATAGAGAATTGAAGTAAAGACCTCTTAGGATTCAGTTGGATTAATTTCGTGGAGGCTGCAATTTTGCTAACATTATTATGAAATCAGATCGAACCGGACCTGTTCTTTGTGCATGAATATTATCAGATAGAGCAACATATTGCGATTCTAAAATTTCTAAACCGGTTTGATGGTATCTTTCTCCTCTTCTTGCTTCTTTGGAGCTGCAGGAAAATATTTGATTCCTGTAAGGTCACCTACTTTGCTTATAACCTGTCATTCATCATATACAAAGAATGTTTATTAGAGTTTGGATCTATAATATATCAACCTCTAGGGCTTGCTACTGCTAGGGAAAGAAAGGGAGAGAATGCACAAGCAAGATATTACCTCTAAGGCTTTAATAAGATCTTGTTTTGAATGAGATGCGGATATGCAAATACGAGCCCTTCCTAGCATTAGAGGTGTAGCTGTGAAACCGACCACGGCGATTGCAACCTGTTTCATATTTCTTTTAGAGTTTGCTCTCTTATGTGGAAGCAAATGAGATTCATTTTGATAGAGAAACTTACATTTTCTCGCAAGCATTCCCTAGAGAAGGCTGGGATTTTAGCTGGATGGTAAAGCATTATTGGCATGACTGGAGAATCAACGTCTCCAAGTACCTTAAATCCCATATTCCGTAGCTCAGACCTAAAATAATTGCTGTTCTCTCGTATTCTTGCTAGCTTTTGTGCCCCTTAAACAAGCTTTTCTTATCGGGTTTGAGTCGAAAATGAAGCTAGTCAAACATGAAAGTAAAAATGATAAATGTAAGAACAGAGTAGAGACTTTAAGAGATACCTCTGTTGGAACCGTCCTCTCCAAGGATAACTCTTATGGCCGATATGATTTGTTGTGCGGAAGGAGTTGAAATTGATGTTGCGTAAAGATGAGCCGGGCAGTGGTGCTTCAAATATTGGATAGCTCCTACAAAAACAAAGAAAATGAAACTTCAAAATACTATTTTTATAACTTTTTCTTATTTTAATCATCATGTGTACAAGTTTTTCTTTGACAAGATTTGATATAAAGAGGTAATGTTCATAAGTTTGCTTAAAGACCTTCGAGCCGGCAATATATCCACCACAAGAGGCAAACGATTTACTGAAGGTTCCCATCATTATGTCCATGTCAGCCGTATTAACTCCAAGAAGTTCGCAAACACCTCTTCCTGTATTCCCAATGGCTCCAATGCTATGAGCTTCATCCAAATAAACATATGCCTATATATATATATATATCAAAATAAAACTTTTTATTTTTATACATATATAAGACAACCAAATTGGTTTTTAGAAGACTTTGATATTGCGTGTGAATAATAATTTAGTTTTCAGTTGTCTCAACCTTGTACTTCTTGCATATCGACACAATCTCGGGAAGCTTGCAAATCTCCCTTTCCATGCTGTAAATACCTTCAACGATAACAATAATTTTCTTCCAGGGTTTGTGTGTTTTGGTTTGTCTTTCCGCTATTTCTTCTCTCAGTATTCTTTCCAAGTGAGAAGGTGCTGCAAAAAAAAGCAATATACGTAGGGTGAAGATAGTTTACCATTTTAACTGAACTCTCCATCCAGATCATTCAATTTTGTTCAGCCAACTGGTTTTCAAAATTTGCCTAAAATTACAGGTCTCATCAATATGAACCATTTGAATATTTTACGTTTTTAACACTAAACGGACCCTGGTTCTCATCTCTATCTAAATAGTTTATTTAGATGGACAAACGAACATGTCCTAAAAATAAATTTATAATTTAAGATCTAGACACAAATAAACATCACTAAAACAAAAACAGAAAACCAAGAAAAATGTTTACAATAAGTAAAAATAACAAAAATATTATTAGTATCTTGTTTCTAAAACGAAAGATACCATCTGTGCTACATTATAAAAGAAGGCCATTCAATTGAATGATAAAAGCTGAAATTTTAGGCACTACAAAAGCTTACTGTTGTGTTGGAAAATACGGATATTGGCTCCAGAACCTCGAGCACCATTAATAATTGAACTATGGTTCAAAGAATCACTTATTATCAATCCTCCCTGTTTCAAGTGAAATGAATCACTAATAAGCTACTTAAAGATTAATGGTTTTTGCTAACAATATACAGCATACAGAACTATGAACTGGATCATATTTCAACATATTAGCATATATATATAACCTAAGGTCCGAAGTCATGACTCATTGACTCTGGATGTGTGTACATGCGCACACCTTTCCAATCAAAACAGGAATGATAAACGAGTTTGTGGCGTATCCCATGCCAAAGACAATAGCAGAATGCTTTCCCACATATTTAGCTACACATTCCTCAAGCTCTACATGCACACTAGTAGTTCCTTTACCCCATAATCAAACCACACGTAGGTCAGAGGAAATATAGAGGAATAATTTGACAAACAAAAGAAAAAAGAAGAAGAAGAGAAACACTTAAAATTATAGGCGGTAATGTTTACCTGCATCAACACGAGAACTACATGTACTAGCTGAAAGTTTCTTTAAAGACTCAATAACACGAGGCGTGCAATATTCATCGAATGAACCAAATCCAAGATAATTGTAAGACCCCAAATTGAGGCACCTTCTTCTATTTGTTGTTCGACTGCATTGCAACCAAAGGTTTACTCAGCTATGCTTAGAATCCCATCGCTAAAGTTATATTAAAATTTTAGAAATTTGACTTTATATCATGTTAATATTATTTTGTGTATATGTAGAATTTAAATGTGGGTTTATAAATAATTTTACTAAATATTATCAAAATATATTGAAATGTTAATAAAAAATAGAGATGAACTCCATTGTGAATATAAAACAAATAATACAATACTTTTTGTACTTATATAAAAAATTTATATATAAATTATTAATTTATGATTTTAGTGGAACTATATATTTACATAGAATTTTCTAAAAAATATTATCTTATCATCTTATTATCATATCATCTTATCGATTTTGTCATATTTTGAATCGGTCCAATTCGAGAAAAAGTTTAATTAATTTAGCCTGTTTATCGATTTATAGAAATTCTATTGTATCTCAATGTAAGCGTGTGATATAACTTTTCAAAAGAAAGCACACTGCTGTAAAAAAGAAAAGATGAGGAAGAAAGTACACTTACTCTATCACTTTTTCCCCATCGTTCCAGTCTCGCTCGACCATATCAAACCATGCATCTGGTGCACTCGCTATTGGACGGGCAAAACAGTCCTTCATGGTTAGAAAAAAACAGTCCTGACGAAGAAATAAAAAGTAGGTATTACAATATAACGGAAAACATTATCAATATAATAGCACTGTACTGCACAAAGTCTTAACATTATCAGTCTTTTTATCTTCAAATTTTACAAAAAGAAGTTCTGAACGATTCATTCTCTCTTTCTCCTCGAACCCAAATCGTATTCTGAGTTTACCTCCGGCGTCCGGCAGCGCGTGCCGTCGCCGGAGGGTTTCTTTCTTTCGCCCTCGGTTTCGTATTTGCTTCGTCGTGCCTTCCCTCCTCTATCGTCTTGTGGTTGGCCCTGGTCTTACGTCTCTCCAGATGCTCGAGAGGTTGTCACAGCGGTGGAATTTTGGTTGGTGCTGGAGTCACGACACGGTGGAACAGAACTATTGTGCGCGGTGGAGTCAGCTTTTCAAGGCTGCGGGTCACAGTCATTTGTCATTTCGGTTCTTGGAGGCGGCAAGTGGCGTCACGATCCGTGGCTTGGTTGTGGCTGTGTCTTACTTGTGCTTAGAGGTGTCAACTGGGCGGACTGACGATGGGCTAGCCCATTCCAATTCATTTTGGGCGGGCTATGGACGTGCCCAATTAATAAATAGTTCAATTGGACAAAAGACCAATTAGTACACGGTCCAATTGGACGAAAACCCAATGGATAATGGGTGTCAATAAGCTTCCTAAAACATATTTTCATGAGTTTAACAAAACAAAGCATAGCTTTACAATTTAACACAAAAAAACGGTTTTATCGTTAAAACCCCAATTTCTCAATTTTGGCATGAAAACACAATTTCTCGGTTTTGGCGGAAAAACGCAATTTCTCGCGGGAAAACACAATTTCTCGGTTTTGGCGGGAAAACACAATTTTTCGGTTTAAACGGAAAAGCACAATTTCTCGGTTTTAACGGGAAAACACAATTTTTCGGTTTTGGCGGGAAAACGTAACTTCTCGGATTTTGGCGGAAAAACGCAATTTTTCGGTTTTGGCGGGAAAACACAATTTCTCGGTTTTGGCGGGAAAACGTAATTTCTTGGTTTTAACGGAAAAACACAGTTTCTCGATTTTAACGGGAAAACGCAATTTCTTTTAACGGAAAAACGTAACTTCTCGGATTTTGGCGGGAAAACATAATTTCTTGGATTTTGGTGGAAAACGCAATTTCTCGATTTTGAAACGAAAACGCAATTTCTCGGTTTTGGCGGAAAATGTAATTTCTCGGTTTTAACGGGAAAACACAATTTCTCGGTTTTGGCGGGAAAACGTAACTTCTCGGATTCTGGCGGGAAAACGCAATTTCTCAGATTTTGGCAGAAAACACAATTTTTCGGTTTTGGTGGGAAAACACAATTTCTCGGATTTTGGCGGGAAAACGCAATTTCTCGGTTTTAACGGGAAAACACAATTCTTCGGTTTTGGCGGGAAAACGTAACTTCTCGGATTTTGGCGGGAAAACGCAATTTCTCGGTTTTGGCGGAAAAATGAAATTTCTTGGTTTTGACAGGGAAACCTAGTTTTATAGTTTTGACAAGAAAAAAAAATACTTTTATACTTTTGAAAAGTAAACATAATTTCAAAATTTTAGAAATAAAATCTAAACTAATAATTGAAAAATAATTATAAATATTATTGGGTGTCCATGGGCATGCCCATTTGGACATGGTCTCTATTGGTCTTGAACATTTGTTTGAACCATTGTCCAATATGGACCACCCATTACTGCCCAAAACTGAAATGGTTCAACTGGTCAAGCCCAATTTGGGCCATGAGCGGACCATTTGATAGCTCTACTTGTGCTTAGCTCACATCCCAGTGCCTGGTTCGGGTAATTTGATTCCGTTTCAGTAGTGTTTCTTAGCTGACATCTTGTGCAGGTCATTAGAGCCATCTCGATCAAAGTGTGTCGACGAAGTTAGGTCCGTCTCTGTCTTGGTGTTGATGGTGGGTGTCTCTTCCCGGTAAGAGTAAGTTTTTCATCCCTCCATCTATGTTGTTCGGTTCGCGCTTCATCGTCAGTGACAGTTACAAGTTTCGAAGAGATTATCGAAAGCTAGCTACTCTGGAGACAACATGGGAATTCCCGGCATCCGAGGCAATGAGGAGAACCCCACCTTCCTATGGTTTAGTTGACGGTCGAAGGCGACCATGGATTCCTAAAGATTCAAAATATTGACTAGCGGAATGTGCATGATTTAATGGGCGGGCGAAACTACTTATGTATTAGATGACTCGAGAAATTGTATTCAAATCGGGCTTATAACTGGATCTGTTTACGCTGATGACAAAAAATATAATAATATTCTAGCTTTTAGTTGATTCTCGTAATATTTGAAAAATGATTTTTATAAATGGATGAATTATCAAAAAAAATACTAATAAAATGAGAAATGTAAACCAAAATATTCTCAGCTTTGTTATTCAATGCGAAAAAATGAACAAAACTACAAAGTTTATTCATTTTTCATTTAGTTGGAAGATCAGTATGGGTTTGGATTGGTCTATCTATACCAACTACCAAATGAAAAGAAAAACAATTAACACATGGACCTTGTAGAAAATTGGTTTTATTAGTTTATAGTTAAGAGAATGACCTGAACCCGATGATATCCTCATCTCATGTAGAAATCCTCGTGTCCCAAGCAGATTGGCGCATATCCCTATACACAAAGTGAGAATCAAGATACATACGATATAAGAAAATAAATGGAAAAAAGATTATTCAAAGTTAACTTACGAAATGACAAACCTGGAGATTGTCGTTGGTGAATGGCGAAACGAGGATCCGAAGGAAAAAATCACGGAGATGACCAAAGCCGATGATCAAGCAGCAGCTCAAATATGTTGAGATAGTGGCAAAGTACATCCACTGCAAGAAAAAAAGGTTTTGATAGCAGTAGCAGTGGATAACGTTTTTTGACTTTATGCTATGGTTGACATATCTCTTTAATTTTAGATAGCGTTTGTATATTTGAAAATGCTACGATAGCGTGGTATATTTGAAAACGTTATGATACCGTATTTTTAATAGCACATAATTAAAAACACTATGCTTGCCTTTTTAAATCCCTAAACCCTAAAAAAATTTTAAACCATAAACTTTAAACTCTAATATTCTAACATCAGATCTTAAATTTAACCTAAAATATTAGATATAAACTCAAAAGTTATTTCTTTTACAAAAATTAATTGCAAATCTCAATACCCTAAACCTTTAACCATATACTCAACCTCTATTCTAAACTCATAACTTTAAAACTAAGTTCTAAATAAAAACTTCTCAAAAGTAAATCTAATTCTTAACATAAATTCAAATTTATTTTCAACTTTAACTTATAATCTTAAATCAATTCTCTAAACCTTTTGAACCCTATATATATATATATCATACTTCCAATTAATCATATACCCTAAACTCTAACTAATTAAAATTCTAATATTTTCTATTATTTAACTTTAAAATTTAAATTGCTTATAAAAAGTGAAATCTAATCATTTTGTAATCTTATATCATTAATTTTATAAACTCTATATATGAATTTTAAATTTATATTTTTAAAATTTAAGCACAGATCTTAAATCCACAAAATAAAAGTAACTATTAAATATACTAAATATTAAAAATACAGAGTACAACAAAGAAAAAGAAACAAAGAGGATTAAACCTTGACCAATAGGAAGATCCAATGCAGAATGGTGAGGATAACTAAACTATTAATCTCCACCGTTGATAGATCTCAATCTAACGGATATTATTCTTTTCTTTCATTATCTCTTTATTCTTTTTGTTTCTCACGAGTCATGACCTTTGCAATTCTTCTTGTAGATCTCAAACCAAATTATCAATTTTCTCACAATCCTCTGCAATCTCATCACTTCATCTCTCATAACCTCTGGTCCTCTGCAATCTTATTCTTTCTGGTGAAGCTCGTCACCTTCTCCTTTTGAAACCGTCACTCGTCACCACCACCACCGCTCGTCACCACCATCGCCGTCCGACACCATAGACCTCTATCTCTCTCTGATTTTGTTTAGATTTCGATCCTAATCTCAATCTCTCCGCATATCACCTCTCTTCTCTCTCAAACTCACCACTTCTCAATCAGTCGATGAAGATAGGTACATTCTGATAATTTTGTTCTTTAATTGTTGATTCTTTGATTAACTTGTTTTAGTTTGTACGAAGGCTTCAGAGAATTAAAGGCTGGAGAAAACAGTCTAAGCTTGGAGAATCAGAGCAAGGTTGTGGTGAACACATGATAAGAGGTGTCGGAGAAGACATTGCAATGGCGTCGAAGATGGAAAAGAAGATATGGACGAAATTGAAGAGCCAAAGTGAGAGAAGAAGAAGATGAGAATCTGAAGCTAAGAAGTGATTGAAGAAATATGTCGGAGAAGAAGAAGAGTCCAAGCTCGGCGCCGTCCTTACCTATCTCGAGTATCGGCCTCAACTCTCCCTTTCGGTGGCGGCTAAGATTGAGGAAGAACTTGGTTAGGTTTAGATAGGTTTAGCTATAGTAAATTGGTTTAACTAGGACTAGTTAATAATTGTAATTTGTAATTGTAATCTATGTAAACCAAATTTTAATTTTTATAAATACAAACAGATTTAATTATAAATTAATTTCTACTTTATATTTTTATTTTTAAATAATTGAATAAAATAAATAATTTTAAAATTAAATTATTTTAATGTAAATAATAACAAAAAATAAACGCTATTAAAAAATATTTAATTGCATACAAAAAAGCGCTATCGTATAAAACAATAAGATAACAGTGCAAAAAAACAATATCTAAAGTGCTTGATCTATTATGACGGGCGATGATACAACGTTTCAAAAACCGCTATCGTATCGATAGATAGCGTTTTTTGTCCGCTAAGAAAGCCTTTTTTCTTGTAGTCATCCTCTGCGAGTTTCTAGACAGAAGAATACAATGATAGGTTTTCGAAAACTTCTGCCTATTCCACTATTTATGTTTGATGTAGAGTTCTTTCTACTAAAGAAGTCAAGTAAATGCTGTAGGGTCTTGGAGATGAAGGTGTAATGAGAGTGAGATTTAGAGAGAGGGCGAGAGAGAAGAAACTTAGGAGACAATTCTTTGAGGTCCCTCTTTCTTTTAAACAATGTAGCTCTGTCGATGTTCATGAAAGAGGCGTGCTTACAGTGTTACAGTGTGTTGAAAAATGTATTTTCCTTAGGCCCAAAATTTAAAACAATTTCTAGTTGCTTAACTTATTTCTAAGAAAAAACTTTCCATGAGAATCGATTAACTCATTTTTTAAATCCATGCATTTTTTCTTATATGACATAGTATAGTATATTTACGTAATAAACTTATTTTTGTAAGTGTTAAACTTGTGTATTTGGCGAAGGTGATACATCGTATTAGAAAATTATTTTCACTATAGTTGTATATATATAAGTTTATTTTTAAAACTTGCCTTAAGTCCCTAAAACACTTTGCACAACACTGGTTCTTGATGAACAAAAACTCTCTACCGAATAGGTATACAATATTTTTTATATTTTTATTTTGTTACCTGGGAAGAGATTGGGTCTTTAACACCAATCTCTCCTTTGGTCTGGAGGTAACCTTTGCTGGTACCATTTATGGTGTAAAACACTCTTTTTACCGGGTTTCCAACTAGTATAAAAAAGGGAAAATTGTCAATTAAATCACCAACTTTCAAATTTGGTTGAGAAAAAGTAAGAATTTTCTAGTGGGTCATTTAAAGAATCAATTTATCTTGACTATTCGTTTTAACATTCACCTTACTTTGACTAAGCTATTTTTAAAACGTCGTTAAAATGGTTAACATATTGAGTTAACAGAGTTAATCTCCGTTTCTAATCTCTGTCAAATCCATACGAAGTCGTTTTGAAATACTATTAAAAACATTTTTCAAAGGATTGGAACCCATGTCCAAAACCTCAATCATATCAAAGGTAAACCACTAGACTACTTACAATTTCATTAACTAGTGGTACATACTAATAGTTATTATTAAACCCTCAGATTGTTTCTTCTCCAACATACATCCCTAAATCGTTTTTGGATCTAATAAACCCTAATTCATTTCTTCTCAAAACCTAAATCTGTAATCTGTAACTGTATTCTATCACTTATCCAATTTACGATTCAAAACCATTGATGTAAAAACTTAAAAACTCAAGCGGCTGGAGCTCTCTCAATACAGTTATTACACACTTCTCTGTAGAAACTTAAAAACTCACTTCATCAAATTGCTTATTCTAGGACGCGGACAAGAATGGCTGTCTATAATAGGAGAAGAAAAGCATATCAGATCAAGTTGTTTCTTCTACTATTAGTATATACCACTAGTTAATAAAATGGTGCAAGTAGTCTAGTGGTTTGCCTTTTATATGATTGAGGCATTCGATTCGAGTTCGAATCCCTTGAAAAACGTTTAAAAAAAAAATCAAAACGATTAATCATTTTAACGGTGTTTTAAGAAATGGTTTGTTAAAACGACTAGTCAAGATAAATTGAAACTTTAAATGGTCCATTAGAAAATTTATGTGTTTTTCAACCAAATTTGAAAGTTGGTGATTTAAAGTTCCGTATAAAAACAACACCAGCACTTATGCTTAAACTAACTCGTCACTTACGTCCGGTGGTAGGTGTACAACACTTAGAACTGATTTGCAATAGAAGTTCCAATACTCAAGAAAATAATGATGTGTTCAGTACAAAAATTTAGGAATGATTGTTTCTATTCTAATTTAGTATCATTATCTATTACAAACGTCATCAGTTACGTTTTGAGATATGGTTTTCTATTAAGAGAATTCAACCACTAGTCTACATTATATTGTGGGGCCATTAGGAACTTGGATTAACTGATACTATTTCCTCAAAGTTTGTATTGAAATTTAAAACATGAGGATAATTTTTATAGTTTGTAGATTTTGCCTCTGAACTAAAACCTCGTCTTAGGGTTTAGTCTAGAATTGGACACCCTAGTTTTCGTGGAACAAAAGCAGACGCATAAATAATGATATTTTGACTTCGGAACAAAAATAGAGTCAAAGATCAAGAAAAGTTCTTTTAGCGATTCCCTATTCTCTGCTTTTTGAAGATCCTAAACAATTAAGTCTGAATAAATCACAAGATTCGTGACAAGTAGCGTCACTCTCAAGACATTATGAAGTGAGGACCAAGATGTAGCTACCACTTGTCCCAACAACTTCCCATCATTATCATTCCTGTCCCGATCTAGAATAATTGAATACTGTATGCTCCATTTTGGTTTTTGATCATTTAACAGTTTAATTTGCGTTTGAACATTTCTGAAGAATTGTAAATCAAACAATATAAACTTGGTATGATATATTTTTTTCCAGAGGTTAAAATTAGGAATGAGCACGACAAAACAGTCCGAATTTAAAAAATTGCTTTGGTCCTAAAGAATTGGACACCATATATTAGCTTCGTGAAGCAAAAACAGAAGCATAAAACGTCATCAAATAGCATCTGTAATTTTGGAGCACCATTCTTAAAGGAAGCTATACAATTAACTCGGACGAAACCAAAGAAACAAATGAAAAAAAGAAGAAGAACGATCACAAAGTTTCAAGACAAGTAGAGGGGCCACAACAAAAGACAGAACCGCAAGAAAAAACAGTAAACTAATGCTAATTAGTACTGATCAAACCCTCTTTTGGTAAGGAAACTGCTTAGCATTACGGTCTTAATCCAATTTCATTCTATCTTTCTCTTCTTCTTGCTTCTTTGGTGCTGCCGGAAAATATTTGATTCCGGTAAGGTCACCTGCTTTGCTTATAACCTGTCATAACACAGAGTATCTATAAGCACAGTCCCTTTATTAAGTTCTTTTTGTAGACTTTTGGGGTTAGACACAAATATTTCTTTACTATGCTGAGAATTTGTTAAGGCTTCATCAATTGTATAGTAAAGCCCTGTTCGTTACGCTACCGCTGCGATAGCTTTCAGCGATAAAAAAAATAGACATCAATTGAAGCAACTAAATTGATGGAAAATGAAGAAGGTGACGCTGCGACTGTTTTTATATGTGTTTGCCAGTGCCATTGGTGTCGCTGAAAAAAACAGCGGTAGGAACGCTGCGGTTACTTTTTTACGGTGTTTCCGTCATTGTTGTTCACACGCGCGTGCAAAAAGTTTAAGAAGATAGTTATATTTTTAGTCGCCGGTCGCTAACGCAGCGGTTCTAAAATGAACAGGGCTTAAATGATAATTGTATAGTAAATGATATTAGGAGAGCACGCGAGTGAACTCAAAGAAAGATATTTTCTTTTACCTTTAGAGCTTTGATAAGATCTTCTCTTGAGTGAGATGCGGATATGCAAATGCGAGCCCTGGCTAGCAATAGAGGTGTAGCTGGGAAACCAACAACCACAACTGCGACCTGTTCACAGTTTTAAACGTACATTGAAGAGGTGAGAGTCTCTTTTGCGTAAAAAAAAGCAAATGAGATACTGGAAAAAAGACAAGAGTCTGTATTTACGTTTTCTCGCAAGCATTCCCTTGAGAAGGCTGGGATTTTTGCTGGATTGTAAAGCATTATTGGCATGACTGGGGAATCATTGTCTCCAAGGACCTCAAATCCCATCTTCTGCAACTCAGCCCTGAAAAAGTTGCCGTTCTCCCTTATCCTTGCTAACTTTTGCGCACCTGCCCCAGATTTTTTAGAAGAATTTTGAGACTACATAACTTGAGATTATGAAGCTCAGAAAACAATAGGGAGGTACCTCTGTTTGAACCGTCCTCTCCAAGGATAACTTTTATGGCTGATATGATTTGTTGCGCTGAAGGAGTTGAGATTGATGTTGCGTAAAGGTGAGCCGGGCAATGGTACTTCAAATATTGGATGAGGTCCTACAGAAATTGAAAGCACAAAATATGATATAAGCCCTTGGTTGATTTTGAGATAAACTGCACTACTTGCCTAGACAAAAATAAATGGTCTGTTGTGTAGGATTAGGGCCTTAGTAGAAACAGCTCTTTCCTCATCTTTAACAAGGTTCATCGCTTTATTATAAGAGATCTTTACATAATTGCAAAAGAACGGTACATAATTTGCTAACCTTGGATCCGGCAATATAGCCACCACAAGATCCGAAAGATTTGGTAAAAGTCCCCATCATTATGTCCACATCAGCTGTGTCAACTCCGAGAAGTTCGCAAACACCCCTGCCTGTTTTTCCAATTGCTCCAATACTGTGAGCTTCATCCAAGTAAACATAAGCCTGAAGCAAGGATATACAAGAAGTTAAGAGTTGCACATCCGACGACCAAATTAGTATAGAATAATTTCATTAAAGAAAGTGGATCTCACCTTATACTTCTTGCAAACTGAGACAATCTCGGGAAGTTGACAAATCTCCCCTTCCATGCTGTAAATACCCTCAACAACAACGATAATTTTCTTCCAGGGTCTGTGTGTCCTAGGTTGTCCCTCAGCGATTTGTTCTTTCAATACTCTTTCCAAATGAGCAGGTGCTGAAACAAGGGAGCATGAAGGAAGGTAGGCCACCAAGTTACATGGATAACAAAAACCTGGAAAGTGAAGTGAAGCATAAGAAATGCTTACTGTTGTGTTGGAAAACGCGGATAGTGGCTCCTGAACCTCGAGCACCGTTTACAATTGAAGTATGGTTCAAAGAATCGCTTATTATCAACCCTCCCTGTATAAGACAAAGATGCTACTAAAACATAGGTCTTTGGGAGTAGCATCCATCGGCGTTCATGACAACGTACCTTTCCAATCAAGACAGGAATGATAGCCGAGTTTGTTGCGAAGCCCATGCCAGTGACAATAGCAGCAGGTTTCCCCACATACTTGGCAACACATTCTTCAAGTTCTGCATGCACAGATGTAGTCCCTGATGGCAGAGGATGTCAGAAAATAAAATAAAAACAGAGAAGAGAGATTGTTCTTTCTTGACCTAATACATTTAAGAGAAACTGGAACCTGCATCAACGCGAGAGCTGCATGTACTTGCTGAAAACTTCTTCAAGGACTCAATAACACGGGGGGTGCAATACTCATCGAAAGAACCAAATCCAAGATAGTTGTAAGACCCCAAATTGAGGCACCTTGTGCTCTTTGTTGTTCGCCTGCAACCACCAAAGGGTTTATAAACGAAAGGTTAAACCTTTACATATGGTTAGAATAGAAGGAGAGGGACACACTCACTTGAGGGTCTTGTTGTTGTCATTAGAGTACCTCTCGATAACATCAACCCAAGAATCAGGAGCACTTGATATGGGACGATTAAAACAATCCTTTATTCACACGTTATAAAACAAAACATTAGGAATCAAGCAGTAATAACACATAATCATAAACAAAATATCTCTCCACCAATGCCAAGATTCAATTCCGAGATATTTTCTTAACAAATTGAACCAAAAAATGTTTTTTTTTTTTTTTTTGGTATATTAATTTTGTGTCACCAATGGAAGTTAATGAAAGAAAGAGAGGAACCTGAATACGGTGATACAATCGTCTGATGTAGAAATCCTCGTGAGCCAAGCAGATGGGGGCGTATCCCTGGAGATTGTTGGTGGAGCACCAATCGAAGATAAGGCGGGAGTAATCGCGAAGCTGCCCAAAGGCGAAGAGCAAGCCGTAGCTGAAGTATGTGGATACGGCCGTGAGGTATGGGATCGTAATCATATTCACACACCTCCAAATGATTCCTTCTCCTTCTCTCTTGTGAGTTTTGGATACAGATTCGGAAACGATGAGATCTGGAAAAATCTGCGCCTTTCTCACGGGAGAGGGGAGAGAGAGAGATTTGAATTGGATCTCTTCCCCTTTCTTCTTCAAAAAACAACAAAAGGATCCTTCAAATCTTACCAAAAAAAAAAAAAAAAAAAAAACCTCAATTATAATCCAATCCTAATCTTTTTTATCGATACATGTAGGGATCGGGTAAAATATCCGGACACGAAAACCCAAACCGAATCTAACCTAAAATAATCATACTAAGTTCGAATCAAAATTGGTAAGATACTCAAATGTCCGAAGAGCGTGATCAGATTTTTACCCAAACTGAAAAATTTTACACACGCGCAAATTTTCAACATTGTGCAAATAAATCTGGTTAGGAATGAATCTTCGTAGGACGGCTCAGATGATGCAGTTAGACGTAGATCTTCGTAAAACAGGTAGTATTATTGTCTATGTAATATTTCTCATAAATATAATGTCATAATAAATCAGCGTTATAAAAAAAAAAATATGAATTACAAATATGTATTTAAATATTCAAAATATTTAAAAATATTTGAAATTATCTAAAGTACAGCTAAAAGTTCTACTTGTTTAACGACATGAAAGAAATAATATTGTATATTTCATAAACTAAAGAACATTTTGTATACAAGTACATATTAGGTGATTGTCCGTGATTACGCGGATATAAGTATTTTTGAAAATTTAATATATAATATAATAGTTTTAACATATTTTTGTCATTCTAAGATATATTTATATTTTACAGATTAAATGTAAAATTTATTTATTATATATCTTTCAAAATAAATATATTTGATTTATTTGTTTATTTTCATTATTTTATTACTTTTTATACATACAAGACTTTATAGTATATTATTTGGCTTTTTATCAACAACTAAATTAAAAATAGTTAGTATATGCTTCAATTTAATTACTTACAATATAATAAAATTTATATGTTGTGTAGTGTTTAAATTTTTTGGTTGTCTAACGCCAATTTATTATATTACATGATATTATTACATCCAATAATATTTGATAAAAAATGATATGCATATTATAATAATTTCTAAAATCACTATAAATTTGATCGACTAATATGAATTAGAGTAATTGACCATCTGGATTATTTGACGGTCAAAATGCAATATTTTGACTTATTATTCTGGCTAGTGGACAGATGATAGACATTATGATCAATTCTCATTGAAATAGCTCATATGATTATTCTTACAACCTAATTGACATGGTTTGTAATTCAAGTTTACACTAGACCCTGACCCGCGTGCCAGCGCAGATATGAATTTTCGGTTTTTGGTTATTTATTTAACTAAATGATGTATTTATAATATTTGATGTATTATATTCACCAACTAAATATTTGTTTTGGCATCTTAAACCATCTATTTATGACGAATGTTCGATATCATATAAAAAATTGAACAAATAACCGTAATTAGAGAATTGTAGATAATATACAAAAACAATGGTTATTAATGTAAAATATGAAGAAATATTATATTATGACTTAGTATGGCATAAGAGATTATAAATTAGTTGTACATGTTTAAACAAAATACAATGATTTTTAAACTTCTATGAAAAATTTAACATATAAAAAAGGGCGATGAATTAGTCATCAAATTGTAAATAATTTCATAATTTTATTAATAATAAATTATTTATAGTCTTTATTTTTCGTCAAGATAATTATTAAATATCCATAACATTAATATGTTAAAAGACCATATTATGAAAGCCCATGTTGTAACCATTTTTTCCGGGAAGTGTAACAAAAATAAATTACCTTTAACTCTACGTTTTGTTTAAGTTCTGTGTCGGTAAAAGATTAAAAAAAATCTCTCTATATTTTTCAATGTTCAATTTGAAGCTTATTATTCGAAATCATACGCAAATATAGGCAATTGGTTGGAATCTCTATATCTTTATATTCTTA
>NC_027750.1:39716779-39733721 GCF_000695525.1 Brassica oleracea var. oleracea
ATCAATTGGTTGGAATCAAATCTATTCTTATAATTAGTGTAATTATGGTCACAGTTTCTATATTTAATAGGTACATTAAAGATACGACATTGAAGATATTTTGTTTTGATTAATAGAAGATATTGGATTTTGAGTTTGTATTTATTGATTTGTTTTTTATAAAGCTTAGAAAATCAATAGGATGATTGGTTGGTTGATACATCCTATAAAGAAAACGAAAACTATAGATAGTTTGAATATTGTACATCGATCGATGCATGATGTAAGTAGACTATATAAAACTTGAGCATGATCATTTCAAACTAAAGTATAGGTAGGTTATATGCATTTTTTATATTGTAGTTAATATATTTTAAATATTACATATGTCAAGTGATTCACGTTTTCGTAAAAAATAAAATTCAAGTTCATTATTGGGCGTACTCGTCCGTAATAAGCTACATTAAATATATGATTTACTTTTAGGTTCATTTAATGATGTTAAGTTTAAATTTGATTAAGGAAAACTCATTAATTTAACTGGAAAAGACAAGCATTAAAATAGGTAGGTTCATTTAGTGACATTATGTTTAAATTTGATTAAAGAAAACTCATTAATTTAACTGGAAAAGACAAGTATTAAAATAGATAATTTAATTTAATTCTCAGTAGCATGCAAGTGTAAATAAATTAGAAAACTTATGGGTATTTTTTAATGAGTACTTCTCTTTTAATAATATAGATGTGTATACTTAAAATATAACATTTTGCAAAAAATATAAACATACTAATTAAATATATGGCTGGTTAACATTCTCTTTCACCAAGAATGAGACTTTGATTTATTATTTACATTTCAGGAATCCTATAACTTACGAAGTTTTTCATTTTCGTCTGTGATGTGTAGAATCTATAGAAATTATCCATTAAATTGTTATATATATATATATATTTCCCATTATAAAATTTTGGTTCATTTACTTTTCTAACATTTAAACGATACAAAGTAATATTACATATATTTACATGATAGATGATTTTGATATTTATTTTATATTTCCCTTATAAAGCATAAATTTAATGTTTTCTTTTTTATCGTTTCATATAAATGGAAAATATATTTACATAAAAACCATACATTTAAATATAAAACGAGTATACATTAAATACTATCAAATGCAAATTGAAATTATATTATATTCCTTTATAAAATATAAATTTAATGGTTTTCCTCTGATTTGTATTTGTTTAAACAATTTGAATGGTTATAAATTTAGTAATAATTTATATACCAAACCAAATATGTTCAAATATGTTTAATTACATAAATGTATGTTTTAACTCTCTAATGATAAACTTCATTTTAAATGGAAAGTTTCTTGAATTTGTTTTTAATTTGTAACATAAATGATATATAAAGTTTCAATTATAAAAATTTTCATATTCGTTAACAACTATAGTATTCTAAATTCTTTTAAATAATGTAAGATAAAAATTTATCTGATTCATTTTTATAATCAGAAATATTTTAAACACATTCAATTTTTCATTTTTTGTTCAAAATGATATAAGATTACTCTAAATTTCAAGATGTAAAATGTTTGGACGATTCTTTTCAAATCAGATGTTTCACGTTAAGTTTTAGTATCGGGTAGGTCTGACAGCATATTTACCACAAATTGAGGATATACTTTTATTCATAAAATACTTTGCATTGTTTGGTTACTGATGTAAGTTTCATCATGGTTTATTTTTTGGAATCAAATTAAATAAATAAATAAATAAAAATATCGACCATGTCTCTGGGATGTTTAACGGTTAAGAAAAATCTGCATGCAAAAGGGAGAAAATTTTATATGCAGTGTACAAGATGCGGTGCGGATGAGGAGACAATCAATCATGTCTTTTTGAGTGCCCTTCAGCAATTCATGTATGGGCTCTCTTAAGAATTCCGACCAACCCATGGAGAGTTTCGATGCAATCAGTTTATGCAAACATGAATTACTTATTTCAGTTATTATCTCCACATATAGAGGCTCATCATTTTGCTTGGATATTATGATATATTTGGAATTCACGCAATGATAAAATCTTTAATGATTTAGAAAAAGATCCTCGGAATACTTTAATAGATGGCAGAAACAAAATCGATTCTTTGGAAAGATGCACAAACGGAATCAGTGCAGGGAGTGACATCAACACCACTCAATATGGAAGAAATACAAAGCTTACCACGTAGATCAGGCCGATGGTATTACACAAACATGTCAAGGAAGGATAAGGATATTTTTCAGGGTTGGGTTGGTATAGTACATTACCAGGGGTTGAGGGGACTAATGGGAGCCAAAATATAAGACCTTCCATGTCACCTCTATACACAGAACTTGAAACTTTCATCTGGGCGATGGAAGGCATGAAAACTTTCGACATTTACATGTAAATTTTGCGACATATTGTTCTCAATGGGTGAAGATGGTTTATGAACAGAAGAATGACCTACTTTGGCAACTTATTTGGAATAAATTCAGTGATTGAAGGAAAGTTCAGTTTTTCGCAGCAACATACGTACCCAAGACTCAAAATACAAGGAGAAAAAATCTCTCATGTGGTGCTCAGAATTTTCAGTCCTACTTTGTTTAGTAGAGTCTTCAGTTTGGTTAGCAGAGTCCTAATCGAATCTATTCAAGTCAATGACCAAAAAATATCAACCAATCAAATTATGAAAATTAATTCAAAAACTCATCTATGAATGACACGTGTATAATAGTCATTTAAGTGACTCCTTGTTAAATATACAGTAACAAAAACTAGTATACATTAAATACTCTTACATGCAAATTTTGAAATTATATTATATTCCTTTATAACATATAAATTTAATGATTTTTCTCTGTTTTCTATATATTTGTTTAAACAATTGAATGATTAATAAATTTAGTAATACTTTATATACCAAACCAAATATGTTCAGTTTACAATAAATGTATATTATAACTCTCTAATGATAAAATTTATTCTAAATAGAAATTTAAATGAACTTGCTTTTATTTTGTAACATAAATGATTTAAGAATTTTAAATAATACCAATTTTTTGTATTTATTAACAACTATATTAATCAAAATCATTTAAAATAACATAAGATAAATTTATATCATACTTCATCCGTTTCATATTGTAAGTAGTTTTAGGAAAATGTTTTTGTTCCAAAATGTAAATATTTTTCGTATTTCTAGGTAACTTTTACATTTATTGAATACAGTGTGACCAATCAAATTAAATAGACTTATTTTTTATTGGTTAAATTATATCTAACCTATTTATTATAAAATACTTTTTAAAAACATAATAATTTTCTTAATCTTCGTACTTTTAGCCAAAACTACTTATATTATGAAACGGAGGGAGTATTAATCTTTATAATCATAAATCCCTTAAACATATTCATTTTTCACTTTTGTTGAAAATTATATAAGATTACTCTAAACTGAAGATATAATTTTTTTTTTTTTGACAGCAAGACATTCACAGACTCATATTGAATCTGTAAACCAAATCGGCAACTCCACATCCATATGAACGACGAAAGAAGGTTGTTTCCTAGCACTACGTGCGAAGCTATCCGCCCTTAGGTTCTCCGTTCGGGGTACATGGATGATATCTGAGTTGAGGAAGTTTCTTCGTAAAAGCTTGATATCTTCCAGATAGCTTTCAAATGCTAGTCATTCTTCTGGTTCCGATACCATCTTCACCAATTGAGAACAATCCGTTGCAAACTGAAGATATAAAATATTCAGATGATTCTTATTAAATCAGATGTTTCACGTTAAATTTTATTATTGGGTGTGTTTGACAACATATTTGCAATAAATTGAGGGATATATTTTTCTTCATAACATATTTTGCATTGTTCAGTAACTGATATAAGTTTCTTTATGGTTTATTTTATTTTTAGACAAATTAAATAAATAAAAAAAAAAACATCGACCAATAAATAAAAAAATCAATTGGAAAGTTCACCTATGAATGACATAAAAGTAATTTTTATTTAAGCCAACTCATCAGGAAATTATATAAAAATTTGATACATAAGTGTAGTTTTTAAAAATTAATATGTATCCTAAATTTTTCATCATCTTAACATTTAGACCAAATCAATTAACAAAACATATAATAAACCATAAACATATTTTAATCATTATTTTATTTGCAATCCTATCAACATTAATCTTTTATAAATATATGATAATTTAGTAAAAATACATAATATAATCTAAAAACATAGATTTTAAAAAATTAATTGAGAATATTCATAAGAATAAAAATGCGACGAAAATCCATTTAAGCTATAGTTTTCACTTTTCATCAGATTTATGCCAGCAAAAAAAATTATCAAGAAATGTTTTTTTTCTTTTTTGATCACCAAGCTAATGAGAAAAAACCACAACCAAAAATTAATAAATAATTGAAACTAAACTTAATGGCAAAGCAATGGGAGGGAATGCGAAGAAAAGACTGGTTCAGAGCTTCGTGTCTCCACGGAAGAAGGCAATGGCAAAGCAAGCCAGTAAGGCGGGAGACAAGGGTCCAGTTCCCACAAAGAAGGCTTTGGTCAAGCCGATACCAGACCAGGATTAATTTCCCCTGGGGTTTTTATTTAATTTAAGTTATGAATAAGTGTTTTCTTGGTTTAAGTTGCCTCTGATAAAGTCAGGGAGTTGGAATAAAGGAGTTGGATCCCGTATTGATTTTCTTGGTCTTTGTTTGAGTATAATGGTTTATTTGGAAGTATGGGTTATTGCTTTGGTTATGAGGTCACTAGGGTATCGGAGTGTCTTGGCATTAGTCTCTAGGTGTTCGTATAGTTATTTACATGGTCTGTGGAGATGGTTAATGAAATGGATGAAGGACTGGAATGTTTACTGGTATAGTAGTTTCAATTTTTGGAGGAACAGAGTTACGATGTTGATTCCATTTACAATTTCGTTGGATGATATAGCAGGATTTGGCATTCAGGTTGATGCTTTTTATTTGGATGGTTCTATAATGGGAATGACGGCCTCAAAGTCATACAATTTGTATGCAAATTTGGGTGAGGAAAGATGTTGGAAGAGTGGTCTTATTGACCGTTTAGGTTATCATGGTTGGGACCGTTGCTGGCTGTGTCTCGGACATTCCGAACAGTCATGTAGTAAGCATCGGATTGAAGTAAGTAAGAGCTTCAGTATTGAGATCAGTTTATCTCTCAGGTTCAGTTGTATAATTCAGGTCGATGTCAAAAACCTTATGCTTATTGGCGATAACTTGATAATCTTGTGGAGAGTATTTTACTATTATGTATATAAATTCTCCTTTTGTAATTGTTTAAGAGAGACTTTAAGTTCTCCCTTCTTGATGGCCTGGGGACTGGTGGTGTTGGATTTTTGGAATTAGCTTTTTATGGGTCGCAATTGTTGATGAAGCAGGTGGCTGATGAAACTAGCTGTATGTCTTATTATTTATCTAACTGGTTTGGACGGGATGTTTGTAATGAATCTACAAGTGCTTTACTATTTTGTATATTCCAACACAAAACTCATTTAGTGATTACAAAAAGGATAGAAGGGGGATACATGTGGAATTTGGCTATAAAAGATTATCTAATAGCACGGGTGGGGAGATTTCTAAAGGATTATATTCTGAGAATGGGGTCTGAAGCGATATGTTGTAATAGCTACAATTATCGTAGTGAGTTTCGCGAGAAATTTTTCAAAAGTATAAGGGAATTGGATATGAAAATTTTAAGTTGGAATTGCCAAGGAATGGAAAGTAAGTATACGATTAGTTATATGAGAGAGATATGACACAAACATAGGCCTTCGTTTCTATTTTTATCGGAAACAAAACAAAATTTTAATTTTGTTCAGAATTTTCAATTTCATTTTGGTTATAAATGTTTGCATACAGTGGATTCTATTGGGAGGGGTGGAGGTTTGGCTCTCTAGTATAGCCATGATTCACCGGTTTCTATAATTTATTCGAGTAATCGAATTATAGATATTGAAACAAGCTATAAAGGAAAGAGGATTTTCATTTCTTTTGTATATGGGGATCCGGTTCAGGGTCTTTGTGATTATGGTTGGGAACGCCTTACACGAATTGGTATAACTAGACTGGAACCATGGTTTGTTATTGGGGATCTCAATGAAATAACCGGTAACCATGAGAAGGAAGGGGGTGCGCTAAGACATGCGTCTACTTTTGTACAGTTTAATAATATGATTGAAAATTGTGGTCTCCTAGATTCCCGTCTTTGGGTAACACTATGTCATGGAGTGAGAGGAGACAAGGACAAACGGTTCGGTGTACGTTAGATCGGGCTTTAGGGAATGTAGAATGGCATAATCTATTCCCGTCCTCTTTTGTGGAATATTTGGGAATGATAGGTTCGGATCACAGGCCCATTGTTACAAGTCTAGATGAGAAACTAATCAAAACAAGGAAACAATTTCGTTTTGACAAGCGATGGATTGGTATGGAAGGGCTTATAGACTCCATTTCGCAAGGTTGGTCTACGGAAAATCAACAGTATAGTTTGGGTACTGTAGATAACATTATCAACTGTAGGCATGAAATATCGGTTTGGAGGAAAAATAATCCTCCATATGGTAAGGAAAAGATTAATTCTCTTCAGAAGGCTTTGGAGGAAATTCAGGGTGATAATACTAAAACTTAGTAGGAGGTGCTAGAGGTATCCAGGAAACTAAAAGAGGCTTATAGGGATGAAGAACTTTTTTGGAAACAAAAGAGTAGAACGACTTGGCATGCAAAAGGGGATCGTAATACATAATTTTATCATGCTCTTACTAAACAAAGATGGATACAGAACAAAATCGTGGGGCTACATAATAGTGATGGTGATTGGGTTACATCGGAAGCAGGGATAGAAGGGGTAGCGATAGACTATTTTAAAGATTTGTTTTCAACGACATCACCGTCGGGTTATGAAGAATTTAAAAGAGGTACCAACATTGGTTACAGACGATCAAAATAGGATTCTAACCTCTTGGGCCTCAGAAGAGGAAGTGAAATCAGCTTTATTTATGATGCATCCGGAGAAAGCTCCGGGACCTGATGGAATGACGGCTTTGTTCTTCCAACAATCATGGTCGATTATTAAAAAAGATATTACGGATATGGTTATTGATTTTTTCAGGACAAGATCATTGGATGAAAGAATAAATATGACCAATATTTGTCTCATTCCGAAGACAGTGCGGCCAAATCAAATGACGAAACTTCGACCCATCAGTTTATGTAATGTGGGATATAAAATTATTTCAAAGGTGCTTTGCCAATGGCTGAAAAGGCTACTTCTGTGGCATGGTGGATAAGCTGGCACGAGGTGCTAGGAATCAGCCTTCTGATATAGTTTATGTTGACTCAATTCCCCCAAGGTGGCTCCAAGGAAGAAGGCAAACAAAATGACTGGTCATATTTATATCCCACATTGGCAAAAGCACCTTTGAAATAATTTTATATCCCACATTACCTAAACTGATGGGTCGAAGTTCTGTCATTCGATTTGGCCGCACTGTCTTCGGAATGAGACAAATATTGGTCATATTTATTCTTTCATCCAATGATCATGTCCTTAAAAAATCATTAACCATATCCGTAATATCTTTTTTAATAATCGACCATGATTGTTGGAAGAACAAAGCCGTCATTCCATCCGGTCCCGGAGCTTTCTCCGGATGCATCATAAATAAAGCTGATTTCACTTCCTTTTCTGATGCCCAAAAGGTTAGAATCCTATTTTGATCGTCTGTAACCAATGTTGGTACCTATTTTAAAAATTCTTCATAACCCGACGGTGATGTCGTTGAAAACAAATCTTTAAAATAGTCTATTGCTACCCCTTCTATCCCTGCTTCCGATATAACCCAATCACCATCACTATTATGTAGCCCCACGATTTTGTTCTGTATCCGTCTTTGTTTAGTAAGAGCATGATAAAATTTTGTATTACGATACCCTTTTGCATGCCAAGTCGTTCTACTCTTTTGTTCCCAAAAAAGTTCTTCATCCCTATAAGCCTCTTTTAGTTTTCTGGATACCTCTAGCACCTCCTCATACGTTTTAGTATTATCACCCTGAATTTCCTCCAAAGCCTTCTGAAGAGAATTAATCTTTTCCTTACCATATGGAGGATTATTTTTCCTCCAAACCGATAGTTCATGCCTACAGTTGATAATCTTATCTACAATACCCGAACTATACCGTGGTTTTTCCGTAGACCAACCTTGCGAATGGAGTCCATAAGCCCTTCCATACCATTCCATCGCTTGTCAAAACGAAATTGTTTTCCTTGTTTTGATTAGTTTCTCATCTAGTCTTGTAACAATGGGCCTGTGATCCAAACCTATCATTCCCAAATATTCCACAAAAGAGGACGGGAATAGATTATGTCATTCTAAATTCCCTAAAGCCCGATCTAACCTACACCGAACCGTTTGTCCTTGTCTCCTCCCACTCCATGACATAGTGTTACCCAAAGACGGGAATTCTAGGAAACCACAATTTTCAATCATATTATTAAACTGTACAAAAGTAGACGCATGACTTAGCGCATCCCCTTCCTTCTCATGGTTACCGGTTATTTCATTGAGATCCCCAATAACAAACCATGGTTCCAGTCTAGTTATACCAATTCGTGTAAGGCGTTCCCAAACATAATCACGAAGACCCTGAACCGGATCCCCATATACAAAAGAAATGAAAATCCTCTTTCCTTTATAGCTTGTTTCAATATCTATAATTCGATTACTCGAATAAATTATAGAAACCGGTGAATCATGGCTATACTAGAGAGCCAAACCTCCACTCCTCCCAATAGGATCCACTGTATGCAAACATTTATAACCAAAATGAAATTGAAAATTCTGAACAAAATTAAAATTTTATTTTATTTCCGATAAAAATAGAAACGAAGGCCTATGTTTGTGTCATATCTCTCTTATATAACTAATCGTATACTTACTTTACATTCCTTGGCAATTCCAACTTAAAATTTTCATATCCAATTCCCTTATATTCTTTTGAAAATTTTCTCGCTAAACTCATTACGATAATTGTAGCCATTACAACATATCGCTTCAGACCCCATTCTCAGAATATAATCCTTTAGAATTCTCCCCATCCGTGCTATTAGATAAATCTTTTATAGCCAAATTCTACATGTATCCTCCTTCTATCCTTTGTGTAATCACTAAATGAGTTTTGTGTTGGAATATACAAAATAGTAAAGCACTTGTAGATTCATTACAAACATCCCGTCCAAACCAGTTAGATAAAGAATAAGACATACAGCTAGTTTCATCAGCCACCTGCTTTATCAACAATTGCGACCCATAAAAAGCTAATTCCAAAAATCCAACACCACCAGTCCCCCAGTCCATCAAGAAGGGAGAACTTAAAGTCTCACCGAAACAATTACAAAAGGAGAATTTATATACATAACAATAAAATACTCTCCACAAGATTATCAAGTTATCGCCAATAAGCATAAGGTTTTTGACATCGACCTGAATTATACAACTGAACCTGAGAGATAAACTCATCTCAATACTGAAGCTCTTATTTACTTCAATCTGATGCTTACTACATGAATGTTCGGAATGTCCGAGACACAGCCAGCAATGGTCCCAACCATGATAACCTAAACGGTCAATAAGACCACTCTTCCAACATCTTTCCTTACCAAAATTTGCATACAAATTGTATGACTTTGAGGCCGTCATTCCCATTCTAGAACCATCCAAATCACACGCATCAACCTGAATACCAAATCCTGCTATATCATCCAACGAAATTGTAAATGGACTCAACATCGTAACTCTGTTCCTCCAAAAATTGAATCTACTATACCAGTAAACATTTCAGTCCTTCATTCATTTCATTAACCATCTCCACAGACCATGTAAATAACTATACGAACACCTAGAGAATAATTCCAAGACACTATGATACCCTAGTGACCTCATAACTAAAGCAATAACCCATACTTCCAAATAAACCATTATACTAAAAAAAAAAGACCAAGAAAATCAATATGGGATCCAACTCCTTTATTCCAACTCCCTGACTTTATCAGAGGCAACTTAAACCAAGAAAACAATATATGAAAAAACAAAGACTTTATATCAAAAGCCTAACCAACCTCTTCTTCGCATTCCCTCCCATCGCAGCAGCCATGAGCTTTCCAGCCTTCTTCTTTGCAGCCTGATTGTCTTTCTCACCTGCCACCTCCATCATTTCATCAGTTGAGAAAGCCTCCTCAATCTCCATAGATTTCACCTCCGCTGAGACATCTTGAGCAAGCCCTCCCTCCCTCCCTCTCCCTCTCCCTCTCTGCACCTGGATGGCTGGATTGCTGACATCTCTTTCCTTCTCTTTTGTCTTTATTTGTGACTCACGCTTTCCGTTAATGATCTCTAATCATCATTATTTCACTTTGTTGGGTTCCTTCTACATAAAGGAAATTTTAATGGGTTTGGTTGGTAATAGCCAAACTTGAAGTTGGGCTATTAATATTAGTTCATGAAATTAATATTGGGCATTAGAAATCAGTAAAACACTATATAAAATTTCTTAACTTAATTTATGTAGTTAGACTTGACATAAGAAATTTTTTTTCAAAAAGACTCATTAAACAAAAGAGAGAGGAAAAAAAGAAAGAAAACTTCGTCGGATTTGTCAAGGCATGTTTAGAGGGTCAAACGGATCTTGATCGGGTTGATATTTTGTGGCAAACTTTTTCAATCAGTGAGTTAAAATGTCACCGAAGAGATTTGGATTTCAACGGTTGAATCTTCTGTAGTCTGGGTTTTAGTGAAGATGGTCGTCATAGTTCTTTAGCAGTGATTCCTTGAGTGTTCGGGGTAAATCAGACAGTGAGTTTTCTCTGATTGAATGAAACTGGGAAAAGGTGTCGTTGACTTGTTCATCTTGGATTCACTAAAAAAAATCCACATTAATAGCACATTGTTATAGCACATTTTACTGAACTGTTATCGTAGATGAGTTTGAATTTTCCATACTATATAATAGCATTAAATAAAAGCTATTATATAGTAAAACCTAAAATATCACTTAATTAATACTATTTTGAAAATTAAGTGAACAGAAAGATAAAACCACTGATTCTGCCAATAATTAATGGAAAATTATACTTAAGCGTCAAAAACATTATTTAAGCAGTTTCAGTAATGCTATCAAATACATATTATAACATTTTCTAATACTAAGATGAGATATTTGAACCCCTAAACCTTACACATAGTTTTGAAGCCTTAACTCTAAAGACAGCCCTAAAAACTCTAATATTTCATATTATAACTTTAAATCTTAAAACTAAACTCAAACTATAATTTTCTAAACACAAATCTTTAATCTTTAATCAAACTCTATATCCTAAATTATAACTTCAAACATAAATTATACATTCAATACTCTAAATATAAACTTTAAACTTTATATCATAAAATACTAAACTTTGTTTTAAAACACTAAACTTTATTTATATAACTTATATCATAAAACACTAAGTTTATTTTAAATTTCAAACCCTATATCTAAGTTTCTAACCCTATATCTAAGTTTCTAACCCTAATTATTTTCTAACTCTTACTTACAAAAGTAACAAAATATTAAAAGCTTCAAACCCTTATTAAATTTAGAGCAATTACATTCGGTATCTACGTTTGAAACATTATTTAGTTGATTGGTAACTGCATTGTACAAAATCATAATCCCCATCTTTACCTCTATCGCTAGTATAATTCCGACATTTGCATAACCTATAGTTGGATATATGACATCATATACCCTTTTAAAATTATTTATTCTTCCTGCTCCTTCTCTCTCTTCTCTAAATAAAAACTTCTTTCCTATATAATTTAGTCTGCTCATTTCCTTCATGTTAATCTGCATCAAATTCAGGCTGGTGCATTATTTTAAATTCATTCAAAAAGAAGAAGGAATGAATCAGATATTTAGTTTTCATGCTCATGCTTAACTAGTTTTGATTACTCTATAAAAGTCTCACATTTATATAGTAACAGCAATTATTTATATAGTACTATGATTAGTTTGTTTCGTTATGTTTCTTAAAAAAAAATCAAAGCTTTAACCAATAAAAGATTACCAAGTCATATTGTGTTTAGAAATGAAAAGGTAAAAAATAGTAATAATTACCAAAAAAGAATACAGTTTTAACGTTGTTAATACCGTCAGTAAAATTATAAACCCTAAACCGTAAACACTAAACGCCGTCAGCAAATTTCTAAACCCTTAAGACTTATCCAAAGATTTAGGGTTTACCCAATGGTTTAGAGTTTACCCAAAAATTTAGGGTTTAGTATGTGGTTTAAAGTTTACCCAAAGATTTAGGATTTACCCAAAGATTTAGGGTTTACCCACAGATTTAGACTTTAGTATTTGGTTTAGGGTTTAGGGATTAGAGTTTGGGGTTTGGGTTTAGGGTTTAAAGCCTAGTGGTTTAGGGTTTTAAGATTTAGAGTTTTGATGATGACGTTTAGGGTTAGGGTTTTGTTACCGATGTTAACAACTTAAAAAAATTCTTTTTCGGCAATTAATATTATTTTTTTGATTATTTATTTATTTTTTACTAAATGAAATATAATGTGACAAATTTTTATTGACTGTCATTTTAACGGTGAACACAAGAAAAATTCATATATTAGGGCATGGCTGGTTTTTCGTTAGCATCCAAAACCGCAGTTTTTGTGGTTGGTAGCGGTTGTTGGCGTTTTCAGCAATCATAGAAAACACTATAAATCGTTTCAAAAAAAAATATAAATATAAAAATAAAAATATTCAATTGTAAATTTAAATTGAAATTAAAAAAATTATATCCGAAAATCCGAACCAGAAACTGAAATAATATCTATAATACTAAAAATGACAATTCTCTCAAATGACCATTTTTAAGTGTTTGTCACAAGAATATCATTCAATAAGGAAAATGACCAAAATAGTTCATTTTTATTTCAAAATTTTTAATATTTATTTTTTATTTTTTAAAATTTGAAACTTTATCCTCAAAACTCAACCCATCCTTTATATACTAAAACAAAAGTCAC
Organism: Brassica oleracea var. oleracea; assembly: GCF_000695525.1. Lineage (NCBI taxonomy): Eukaryota > Viridiplantae > Streptophyta > Magnoliopsida > Brassicales > Brassicaceae > Brassica > Brassica oleracea. The sequence goes on from NC_027750.1 coordinate 39,729,903, forward strand.
TCACCTAATAAAAATCTGACACATGGAATTGTGCTTTAAAAAATTAAATTCAACTACTTTCTTGATTAACTTCAAAAACACAAATATAAAAAATTAAATTTCTACAAAAAATGTAAAACAAAAAATATATCCGCCCTTTTAAGGACGGGTCATAATCTAGTTTATAATTAAAGATCATGTCAGGATTCAAACTGTTTAACTCTCTTTTTTTTTGGACAACAATTAACTCTTTTATAAATTCAAAAAACTTATTTATTCTCCCTACCATATCTTTCTCTACCATCGTTTTTAATTCTTCTACATCTTTTTCTTCTTGTGTTTTGAGTGTCGTAAAAGATCAATACAAGTTTTTATTTCAGATTTAATTTGCTTTCATTTTCAATTCAGTGTTCTCTCATTTTTTTCAATTATTTAGGCATGACTGAGGTTGAAGATGGTACTTAAATATACCCCAGTTTCAAAGCTTTTTTCAAACAAGAAAGAAAAATAAGAATTTTGCCAGCAGTTTTAGCTAACAATATGTATATATGTACCTGCTAATGCATATTGAGTATTTACTAATGGGTTTGATTTTTACAAATATATTTTCTATAACAGAATATACTCAACTAACTATTATATATATATATATATATATGTCTTTGTTTTAGCCTTGAATTTCAAAGTTAATGATGACTAAAGAAAGAAGCTATGGAGAAGAAACCCAAAATGTAAGTTCAATTTGTTTTTTTTTTTTTTTTTGAAAAGGGGTTATCAACAAAATTGTTGCTTCCATAGATGTACCTCTTTTTGGAAAACTCATAATAATTGTATTTTTTTTTTATAAATTGTTTTACCCTTCTAAAAAAAAACTTTGTCTTAATAAATAACAGTTGGCAAAAAAAAAAGTTTTACCCTTCTAAATGTTTTGCTTCAAATATTATACGCCTAATTTCTGGTCTCCATTTTATCCAGCTACCAAATGTGACTAAAATAGTATTTAGTTTTGATATAAAAACAAATAAAACACTATCATTTGATTAAAACAAAATAATTTAAATGCAAACAAAAGCTGGTCTGTGCGTAGCACGGAGTGGATATACTAGTTAACTCTAAACCTTAAGTCTAGATTAGTTAACCCTAGGGTATAAATGTATTTTTACTCTTTAATAAAACTTCTTTTGATTATTTTTCTTATTTGAGACTATTTTTGTGACAAAAACTTAAATATGACTATCCTATGAAGTTTTTCTATTAAAATTATACTGAAACATCCAACTTAAGGATCAAAACGTATACTAGCAGCTTATCTACACTACAACTACTTCCAACTTTGTGATTTTTGAATCTAACCTACAAGAGGGAGAATTTCAGTCAACACAAAACGTGGCTTTCTACTCTACACGGACAACATCACTAGGGAATAGGGGTCAAGAGGGTAATTTTTCTTTGGTATCTTTATCCGAGTACCTAATTAACTTATTTTTTTGCATGACACTACAAGAAAACACAGTTTTAGCAAGGAAATTTAACGAGGAAAACTATTCCTCGTGAAATTACGATGACTTAACGATGAAATTGCGAGGAAATAAAGTTTCCTCGTAATGGCCTTGTAAAATACCGAGTAACTCTTTTCCTCGTAGAATCGTCGTAAGTTGACGTGGTTTTTCCGAGAAAAATGTGTTTCGTCGCAAATTCGTCGTAATTTTAGCATGATTTTTACGAGGAAATAACTTACGAGGAAAGAACGAGAAATCCACCAACTTAACACGTTTTTTTTGCCACCAACCTAATTTTTCGTCGTAAATTCCTAGCAAAATTCAACTACCAGATTCGAAAATTTTCTATATATATGGAGGTTTGAACATAATTTTAAGCACACCAACAAGAAAAAAAACGTGAAAAAAATGTCGGGCTTGGGAAATATTTTCGAGTTGCGGAGGTGGATGTATATGCATAGAGATGCTAACGGGAGAGTGACGAAAGAATATCTTGCTGGGTTGGAGCGTTTTATGCATCAAGCAGATTCTACACCGCTCGCCCAAGAAAGCGGTAAAATATTCTGTCCTTGTAGGAAATGTAACAATTCAAAGTTGGCAAATCGTGAAAATGTTTGGAAGCATTTAGTAAATAGAGGTTTCACGCCAAATTATTATATCTGGTTTCAACATGGAGAAGGTTATAGTTATGATCAGAATGAAGCTAGTAGTAGTAATAGCAACTTTCAAGAAGAACCGGTTGATCATCAATTGCATAATGCACATAGTTACCATCAGGAGGATCAGCCGATGGTAGATTATGATAGGGTTCATGATATGGTAACTGATGCATTCGTAGCTCATGATGATGAAGATGAAGAACCTAACATAGATTCAAAAAAGTTTTATGAAATGTTAGATGCGGCAAATCAACCACTTTACAGTGGTTGTAGAGAAGGTCTCTCTAAATTGTCATTGGCTGCTAGAATGATGAATATTAAAACTGATCACAATCTACCTGAAAGTTGCATGAACGAATGGGCAGATTTATTTAAAGAGTATTTGCCGGAAGACAATGAGTCTGCTGATTCTTATTATGAGATTCAGAAACTGGTTTATAGTCTTGGGTTGCCTTCGGAGATGATAGATGTTTGCATCGACAACTGCATGATCTACTGGGGAGATGATGAGAAGTTGGAAGAATGTCGATTCTGCAAGAAACCACGATTCAAGCCGCAAGGAAGGGGACGTAATAGGGTACCGTACCAAAGGATGTGGTACCTACCAATTACAGATAGATTGAAAAGATTGTACCAATCGGAGCAGACTGCTGGAAAGATGAGGTGGCATGCCGAGCATACTCAGACGGATGGTGAGATGACTCATCCATCAGATGCAAGAGCCTGGAAAAATTTTAACAAAGTACATCCGAATTTCGCTAGCAATAGCCGGAATGTGTACCTCGGATTATGCACAGATGGATTTAGTCCATTTGGAATGTCAGGGAGACAATATTCATTGTGGCCTGTCTTTCTTACGCCATACAACCTGCCACCGGAGATGTGCATGCAACGGGAGTTTTTATTCTTGACCATATTAATACCCGGTCCGAAGCATCCAAAAAGGTCACTTGATGTTTTCCTACAACCACTGATAAAAGAGTTGAAAGATTTGTGGTCAACAGGGGTGAGGACGTATGACTGCTCAACGAAGAAGAATTTTACGATGCGAGCTATGCTTTTGTGGACCATAAGTGACTTTCCTGCCTATGGGATGTTGTCTGGATGGACTACACATGGGAGATTAGCTTGTCCATATTGTAATGGAACGACAGATGCATTTCAACTGAAGAATGGTAGAAAGACAAGTTGGTTCGATTGTCACCGTCGATTTCTTCCAGTTGGCCATCCGTACCGAAGAAACAAGAATTTGTTTAGGCACAAAAAGGTTGTGAGAGACACTCCTCCTCCATATCTAACTGGAGAACAAATTGAAGCGCAAATCGACTACTACGGAGCTAACGAAACAGTTCGCTGGGGTGGTAATTGGCATGTCCCTCGTAATATGCCTGATTCTTACGGTGTTCATCACAACTGGCACAAGAAGAGTATATTTTGGGAGTTACCATATTGGAAGGATCTCCTTCTGCGCCACAACCTTGATGTGATGCATATAGAGAAGAATTTCTTTGAGAACATCATGAATACAATATTGAATGTCCCAGGGAAGACAAAAGACAACATAAAATCGAGGTTGGACTTGCCGGATATTTGCTCAAGAAGCGAGTTACATATTAAAAGCAATGGGCAAGTTCCCGTTCCGATATTCAAATTGTCTTCAGAAAAAAATCGGTGTTGTTCAA
>NC_027750.1:39736329-39745545 GCF_000695525.1 Brassica oleracea var. oleracea
ACGACGATTTTGGCCGTCGTTAAATTTGTGTTTTCTTGTAGTGTGAGTTCCTCATTATCTTTCAATTCATGGGTTTCCAGCTATATAGCTATTTAATTTATATTCTTTCAAACTTTTCAAAAAACCTTAACTTCATATACTATATCCAAATTTTAACCTTATATCATAAATTTAAACTCAAAATTTAATCTTATATCCAAATTTTAACCTCATATCTTAAATTTGACTCTAATAATTCATACTATAACTTCATATCTTAAATTTAAACTCAAAATTTAATTTTTTTATTTTAAACTATAAGTCCCATTCTCCATATTTTAAATCCTCTATCATAAACATAACTTTTAATATTTTAGTTTTCATATTAAAAAAATTCAAAAGCTTGATATATAAATTTTATATTGTCTAACATATAAATTAAATATAACTATAAATCAAAATTTTATATAACTTTACCAAAGATAAAAATCAATTAACAAAAAAATTGTCATTGACCAATAATATCAAAGTACTCAGATCACAACCTCCACCATTGGATCAGATTAATCCAACAGATCAGATCTAATCCCTCTTTATCTTTCTCTTTCTCTTTCCTCTCTATTTTCTTCTTATTCACTCTCTTCACTCGTGAATCTGTTCACTTCTTCTTCTTTCTTTTCTCTTTATCTCTTTTTGGTTCACTCATGTCTCTGAACATCTCTCTCTATCTCTATCAAAAAATTCTTTCAATTTCATCACCTCTTCACCACCACCACCGCCGGCCTTCAAATTCGTCACCACCGTCATGCTCGGCACCTCTCTCTCTCTCTCTCTCTCTCTCTCTCTTCTCCTCTAATCGGTTTTTTATTACAGATATGAGAAGGAGCAGTGATGAAACATAAAGGAGAAGTAGTGGTGTGACAAAGCGGCATCTCCGGTTAAGCGTGGTGCGGCAGTGGTGCAAAAGCCGGTGGTTTGTTGGTGGTTCGTGGACGGTGGGTGAAGCTTTGTGAAGGTGGCGATGATGGCTTAAACTTTGTGAAGGTGGTGATGGTGGCTGAAGCCTGAAGCATCTATTAGGTTTAGATGTAGGTTTAGTTAATCAATTGGTTAAGTTAGGTTTACATTAATTAATTGGTTTAGTTAAGATTAGAGTAATATATTTATGTATTATCGGTTTAGGTTTGTAAACAAAATTTATTGTAAACTAAATTTAATTTATAATTAATAAAAAAAATTTTGCATTAGATAACCATAAAACAAATGTTATTTAACTATATGGATATGCCAGTGTTCTAGTTCCATAATCCCTATCTTATCCTTGTAGACCTGGACAAATCCTCTGACACTTAGATACTGCATACTATCAATCCTATTTTTATTATTCTTTACTGCATATCCACAAAAATCTTATTTTCTCAAAACTGTAAAACCCCAAAATCAATTCTAACGTTTTTCTTCAATTTTATATTGCACATGTCCAACTTCATCTTCTTTCCACAACAATCTTCGAGCTCTGTTATTTTTTTCCAGATTCAAAACCCACTCAACTGATTTTTCTTTTGAAAATGACCTCAATTTCTTCTTATTTTGTTTCCGCCTCTTCCTCATAAGCTTAATCCAAAGTTGGTTATGGAAGATATAACATAGGATGAGATCCATGAAAGTTTGGTCAGCGTCAGATACAATTTTCTTGGTGGATGTAGCATTGAACACGAAAAAGGTTGCCATGGGGATCACCATCTCCGCCTTCTCTCTCCTCTTCCTCGAGCACACGGTGGCGCGTGTTCTCCCACTACTCGATCTATGCTTTATGCTTTGAGGCGCGGGTTCAGTTCCATTTGTTGATTAAAAATCTCACAGAGAAAATGAACAAGTGTGAAGAAAAAGTAAAAGAATCATCTTTATCGATGCAAGAGAGGAAGAACAACAAGGTTTCTTTTAAAATCATCGAAGCTTCCCAAAATCATTATTGATTTATTTAAGTACAAACTAATTACAAATTCTCCAAACCTAAAGATAACATCTTCATACACACAAGTTCTCTAGTAACATCTCGTGTAGCTCAGATGATTTATGAAACTACTCTGTTTAATAATATCCATATCTTCTAATCTTCTATCTCACCGTTTATTATGATTTATTTTTCGAATTTACCATTTTTTTAATTAGGTCCACTGTAACTGTGTTTATATTTGCAAAGAACAATACTCTGAAATTCTACTGACATAAACATTGCCATAAACCGGGTTTCATAAACATTCTAGGCCTATCAGCAAATACGGAGGGCAAACTTGACCTTTTACCCACCACACTCCTACCAATCTTGCAAATTCATAAAAACACTACATGGTTCTGCAATTACCGACATATATTTGTATATTGAGCTAATTTGGCCTTAATAAAATTTATTTTATTTTTATTATAAAACAATTTTAGTTTAATTTTCAATTTTTTATTTTATTTTTATTTTTATTTTATCGAACGACCTACCTATAATGGCACGGAAGTAGTGCTAATAGTTAAGTTAATAATATCATCTAGTTATTGATATCATCTCTGGACATTTCATAGCGTTCAAAAAACACTATCGTAGAAGGAGTACTTATGATGGCTACCATATACACAACATTTATGAATTCTCTATCAAACATCTAATATAGCATATTTCTCGCGCTAACAATGTACATATTTCTTGTAGTGATATGTACGGTGATATTAGTCTTTGGTTGCCGGAATCCTAGTGAGCTGAGGTCGTCTTGTGGCTGTCTGTTTTGAAGCTTTGGTGTTTCTTTCTCTTGTTTGTTGTTGTTCTTCTTGTGTTGGAGATAATTCTTTGTAGCTAGAGTCTCTGTTCTGTTCAAGATATTGAACATAGAGGACGTGGTTGTACTCATACCCATTTATATAGTGGATGTTTTAGTGGACTATGATCCCGTTGGTTTTTCCTTCTCGCATTGAAAAAGTTTTCTGCGTAAAAAGTGCTTGTCTCGTGTAGTTTCTGCTTATACTATATCTTGTTTTCATCAAAATATTTTCTTCACAGGTTTACACAAGGTCAGGGAACGTGGTTATCTCCAACACAAGAAGAAGAACAACAAACAAGAGAAAGAAACACCAAAGCTTCAAAACAGGCAGCCACAATACGACCTCAGCTCACTAGGATTCCGACAACCAAAGACTAATCTCAGCGTACAAATCACTTATATTAGATGTTTGATAGAGAATTCATAAATGCTATGTATACGAGAAATATGTTATATCAGATGTTTAATAGAGAATTTTCTTGGAGACTAGTCTTGGGACTAGGTTGATGCTTGAGGATGTTAAGCATGTTCCTGATATTAGGATGAATCTGGCATCGACATGAAGAGTTGATTATGAGGGTTTCTACAGTTTGCACGGTGGTGGTAAATGGAAGCTCTCTCGTGGTTCTTTAATTGTGGCTCGAGGCGAGAAGTCTTCATCTTTCTATTGGATGCATGCTAAGGTTTCCAAATATGATGTTAATGCGATGGAGAATTATAATTCCATGGAGTTATGGAATAAGAGACTCGGTCACATGAGTGAGAAGGGAATGTCTGTGTTGTCTAAAAAAGAGGTGATTCAAGGAATCTTTGGTTTGCACCGGCAAAAATGTTCGCATTGCTTTGCGGGAAAACAACACATGGTATATTTCATGTCTTATGCGCCTTCTGGGAAACCCGAGGTACTGGATTTGGTACACTCAGATGTGTGTGGTCCAACGAAGCCAAAATCTCTTGGAGGCACATCATATTTTGTGACTTTCATTGATGATCATTCAAGAAATTTGTGGGTATTCCCTATGTAGACGATATATCATGTTCTTGGATATTTCAAGCCTTTTGTGGCATTGATTGAGAGACAAACAGGGAAGAAGCCGAAGTGTATCTGCAATGATAATGGTGTTCTGGACAATTTGATGCTTATTGCAAAGAGCATGAAATAAGACATCAGTTCACACCACCTGAAACTCCACAGTTGAATGGGTTGTCTGAAAGGATGAACATTATGATTTTCGAGAGGATGAGATGTTTGATCTGACAGTTAGACTTATCGATAACTTTATGATGAGAAGCTTTGAGCACAGTGGTTCACGTGCTAAATTTGTCATCGAGTGCTCCATTGGCGGGTGATATTCCAGAGAAGGTTTGGACTGGTAAATATGTTTCTTACGGTCATGTGAAGGTCTTTGGGTATAAGGCATTTGTTCATATTCCCAAATATGAGAGATCGAAGCTTGAGATGAAGTCGCGAAAGTGTGTGTTCATCGGTTATGGTCAGGACGTGTCCGGGTACATATTTTATGATCCCGTTGAGAAGAAGCTCGTAAGGAGAAGAGATGTTGTGTTCATTGAAGATCAAATGATAAAGGACAAGTCCAGAAATTCAACTCAAGTTTATTAGAGTTTGATTGATACAGAGGATACTCCTTCTACATCGGTCCACTATGCACATGAAGATGGTAGTTGTGATCATGGTGAGACACCAGCTGGTGAGAACCAACCTCTATTGTTAGAAGATCCGAGAGAGGTCTTAAACCGTCGACAAGGTACGATCCTAGTGAGTATGTATTACTTACTGATGGGGGAGAGCCTAAAATCTACGATGAAGGTTGGACGATGAACAAAAGGATATGTGGTTTGGCGTCATCGATGAAGAGATAAATTCTTTTGAGGAGAATCATACTTTCGAGTTGGTAGAATTGCCTAAGGGGAAGAAAGCTGTGCTTAATAAGTGGGTGTACATAATAAGCCATGAGGATACCAATTTACCACGTCGATTCAAGACTAAATTGGTTGTAAAAGGCTACAACCAAAAGTAAGGGATTGATTATGATGAAATCTTTTCTATTGTAGTGAAGATGTCATCCATTCTGGTTGTGCTTGGATTGGCAGCAAGCCTTTATCATTTGAAACTTGACATTTATCTTCTCCTGTGAATATTGGATAAACCGTCATCGTATTTTTGTGCTCATTCTCGTCCAAAATTTCAAGTGGGCCTTTGCCGCGTCTGAGGCCTTTTCGGGCCATATTTCGACTTAAGTGTTTTTACGATTTCTTTGAAAAATCATCCTCAACACGACGTCGGTTTTATGAGATAATGCAAAACAATCGTATAGTCGAGATAACTATGGTGTTAAGTTAATCGTTATCATTTTATAAGATCGATTAAAATTTATACGATAAAACTAGTCTTCGTTAATTTTATCGTTAAGTTTCAACGGTAACTCCAGTCGAGACGAAAAAAGGAACAGTTCAATCAAGGATCAAAGGAGAAGCTGGTCGACTAAGGGCGAGTTGGTCGGGATTGATCCATGTCGCCTGATGGCGTGTTAGATGAGGGTCCATCCAACACGCCTAATGGCGGGTTGGACGAATCTGGTTCGGTCATTTCGTCGCTCGGGAATCGTCTGCTTAAGAGATTGAATAATCTATCCCGAGAACGTTTCGTATAATTCTTTTATACAAAGTTTTAGTTTCCCGCATTTTTATTTCTTTTTTAGGGAACAAATATTTCTCGGGAACTTTTAGGCATTGATTCCGCCGTAACCGATTTTGACCCCAACATTCATTGTTGCAACTGAAGCTTGTAAATAGTTGTTGTGGATGAAGAACTTCTATGAAGAGATCGGTTTCAAGAAAGAAAAGTATGTGTTGCTTTGTGATAGTCAAAGTGCCATTTGTCTCGGAAAGAACTCTACATTTCACTCGAAGTCGAAAAACATTCAGAAGAGGTATCATTGGATATGAGATGTGATTGAATCTAAGGAAATGGAGCTTGAGAAAGTTCATACGAATGATAATGGAGCTGATATGATAACAAAATCTTTTCCGAGGGGGAAGATTGAAGTATGCCGAGGGATAGACGAAATGGATGTTTCCTCCACCTAGTCGGAGGGAGAGTTTGTTGGGTTCTATCTAGATGGAGGAAACCCAGTGGGTTTAGTTGGTGATAACCAAACTTGGAATTGGGCCATTGGTATTAGTCAATTAGATTAGTATTAGAATTTGGGGGTTAGTGAGACACTATATAATGTCTCTTCACGTAATTTGTGTGGTTAGACTTGACATAAGAAAGACGAATGCTTAAGAAGACCCAGTAGACAAAATAGAGAAAAAGAGAGAAGAAGACATAATTCGTCTGAATTTGTCAAGGCAGGTTTGGAGTGTCAAACGGATCCTGATCAGGCTGATGTTTTGTGGGAAGTTTCTGTAGTCAGTGAGTTAAAGGTTCACCAAAGGGATTTCGCTTTCAACGGTTGGATCTTTTGTTGTCTGAGTTTTAGTAAACTGGTTGTCACAGTTCTTCAGCAGTGCTCACTTGAGTGTTTGGTAAATCCGGGTCAGATCTTCTTTGATTGAGCTGAAACTTGGCAGATGTGCTGTTGACTTGTTCATATTGGATTTGTACGGTGGGATTAGTCTCTGGTTGCCATAATCCTAGTGAACTGAGGTTATCTTGTGGCTGCCTGTTTTGAAGCTTTGCTTGTTGGAGATAGGTCTATGTAGCTAGAGTCTCTGTTCTGTTCAGGGCGTTGAACAGAGAGGGCGTGTTTGTACTCATACCCATTTATATAGTGTATTTTTGAGTGGACTACAATTCCATTGGTTTTAATTTCTTTCTCATATTGAAGAGGTTTTCAACATAAAAAATGTTTCTCTCATTAGTTTCTGCGTATATTATATCCTGCTATCGTCAAAATATTTTCTTCACGGGTTTCCACAAAGTGAGGGGAACACAATTTGATATACTTCTGCTGCGTCGTATGTGTCTTCCCTACACACTTCACTGATTTGAAACTGAAATTTGTTTATTGTTTATTTCACTTCAACAGTCTTGTAACAGTGTTTCTCCCACATTTTCTTTTATCATATGTTCCACAAGATAAGTTGCAAGCTAGCCTCTGCATAAAACAAGGATGTGCTTTATATTTGCAAATGTGATGAGGTTGACTTCATCACAAAGATCATATAAGCATCTCTTTCATCGGTTCAAACGGTCAAAGGACAGTTGACGGTCTTTCCTTGTCTCTGAGCGAAGGTTGATGTGGTTTCTTTCATCTGAGATGGAGATTTCCTATAAGTCTCCAAAGCGAAAAACAAACTTGAAAAGCATCATGTTTAGAATAAAGCTGAAAAGAACCACGAAGCCATCTTCTATGTCACACCAAACTTTATGGAGTTTTATATGCATCATGCTTGGTACACATCCATACTGTAAAAAGTTTCAATGCTTATGGTCACAAATCACAATAAAAGAAAAAAGGGAAAAAGATAGACTCAAGAAGTACATAGAAGAAACACCAAGGACAATGCTAATATTTTTAAAAAGGAATGCGAGGACAATGCTAGAACTTAATACATGAAACGTCTTTGTACATCCTAGATGAGAAAATAAAACGTCTTTGTACATCCTAGATGAGAAAATAAAACAAACACCATCGTCGTTGTCTCTTAATATAAGGTTCACCAAAATGTTGACGTTTAAGAATATAATTTTCAGTTAAAGAAATGATATTTTCAGTTAAAGAAATGACATTTTCATGAAAGCCATCCCCATTATATAGCTTAACCGAAGCAAGGAACAAATACTATATTATGGACTCGATGAAAAAATAAAAGTAAACAAATCAGTGGTGGGTTGATTTCTTAAACATGCATGTGTCCTATATTCTTTTTGTTGAATTTTAGTTTATTATTTCATTTTCGAAAATAAAATTTAATTTTAATTACAATCTATATTGTTTCTTCTCAAACTAATTTTAATTACAATCTATATTGTTTCTTCTCAAACTATATGAATATTTGAATATGATGGTATAAACATTATTCTCCAAATACTACATACAACATCTTTCAGAATTGTTTCTAAATTTTATAAAATTTGAAACAATATAAAAATTATAATAATTATGAAAATGAAATTTCAAAAATAAATAACTTGCGGTGTAGCGCGGGAACTAACCTAGTGCTACTAACGGCCCGACTGGTTTAAATGCAGCGGTTACGGTTACGGGTGCGGATGTGAGAGTTTGCGGATGCGGGTGGTTGCGGTTTCAAGCGTTATTAAGTGTTTTGTATGACTGGTACAACGTTTGAAAATTGTTGCGTTTGCGAGATATTTTTGACTGATTGATTATAAGATATTGCAGCGGTTTAATAATAAATTACCCATATCAACATATTATAACATTAAAAAAAATATAAAAAACATACTATTGTAATAAAATATAATAATTATCAATATAATATGATTAATAAAAATATTACGTTTATTTATAAAAAATTCAAATTAGTTGAAAGTTATAATTTTAATAAAATTTGTTTTGAAGATTTATATTAAAAAAATTTTAAAAAAATTTTATTTCGTTTTATATATGTGTATATCCTTATATATGTGTGTATAGAAATGTTTAAAAATTCTAATAAATAGTTAGTTTAAAGTTTTTATAAAGCAAATTATGATATTGTTTGTGAATTTTAATTAATATTTAAAATATGTATATATTTTTATTTATAATATTTCCATTTTTAAAAATTTAAAATATTTTTGAAAATAATTTTATATTTATTTTTTCACCCGCAATCGCCCGCAACCGCAGACGCTAGCTGGAACGAGCTTTTGATTTTAAGAGGTTCATAGCGGTTTGGAGCGAATTGTAGCGGTTTGTATGATTGTTTTAAAACGTTGTCAACCGCTACTAACCGCAAAAGCTACGTTTGTGGATTGTACCGGGAAAACCAGTACTACCATCTCTCGTACTCTTGGATGACATCTTAAAAAATACAAGTGGACATTATTTAACACGTACGTAGCACTATTTTTTGGAACAAATGTCTCTAACTATGGAATCAACATTAATATAGCATATATATGCTGCACAAGACTCATTTGTCTGTCAACCTATTGGACAGAAATTAGGTTCACCTCCTAGGGTGAACCTTTAAATTCACGACATCCTTTAGGACCAATCAAAGTGACACATAGATTATTAATTAAAAAATATTAAATTAAATAAAAAATAACTACAAAAAAATAAAAACGCTAATTTTAACGACATCAACTCTTCCAGCTAAACCCTAAACTCTAAATCTTAAATTTTAAACCCTATACCCTAAATTCTAAACCTAAATCCAAACCTCTAAACCCAAACCTATACCCTAAACCCTAATCCTAGACCTTAAAACCAAATTATATACCCTAAACCCAAAA
>NC_027750.1:39745647-39747049 GCF_000695525.1 Brassica oleracea var. oleracea
GTAAATCCTAAACCCAAACCGTAAATCCTAAACCCAAACCGTAAATCCTAAACCCAAAACCTATACCCTAAACCCAAATCCTAGACCTAAAACCCAAACGGTAAACCCTAAACCCAAACCCCAAATTTAGATGCTATAGGGTGTGGGTTAATGTTTACGGTTTGGGTTTAGGGTCTAAGACTTGGTTTTAGGGTATAGGATTTAGGTTTATAGCTGTTTTTTGGGTTTAAGGTATATAATTTGGGTTTAGGGTCTAGGATTAGGGTTTAGGGGTTTGAATTTGAGATTAGAATTTATGGTATAGGGTTTAGAATTTAAGATTTAGGGTTTAGGGTTTCGCTGCAAGCGTTAACGTCGTTAAAATTAGCGTTTTTTTTATTTTTTGTACTTATTTTTTATTTAATTTAATATTTTATAATTAATAATCTATTTGTCATTTTGATTGATCCTAAAGGTTGGAGTGAATTTAAAGGTTCACCCTAAGTTCACCGTAGGGGTGAACCTAAGTTTTGTTCCAACCTAAATTATTGCACATATATAAGAACCTAATAACAATATATTTCTCAAGCAGCAACTTGAAACCTAATTATGTTCGAGGCATATAAGAATATTTTTAAAACAACAACAAAGATATAGGACTTTCATACAAAAAAATAAGATATATATAGGACTACAATATCTCCACATATCAGCAAAAAGTTTGTATGAAAAAATCCATTTACCTATACGGCATAATAGTGTTATAAAAACGAGAGTTCGAGATAGGTAAAGTATATTTGAACACTCTTAGATGGAAATTAAGCAAATTGAAAGCAAAACAATGCAGAAAACGCATCAAGAAAGCACTTCATGAGAAGTTAGAGTAACAATACTACCATATTACTTAACGATTTATAATAATACAAAAGCAAATAACATGCCAATGTAACAATGACAGTTACTACAACAACATGAAAAATAAATGCTACACATGCTACTACTATAAACATATTAAAACTTTTTTACATAATTTAAGCAAGAAATATAAGGTTACTGTGTCAAATAAGTTATGGAAAACTAAAATAAATACAAAAACAAATGAATTCATTTTTTTTTAAACTAACATAATCCAATAACAACCATGGAAAATGAAGTAAATTGTTGCAAAGTCTAACGAACACTACAAGAAAACAGCAAATATTCTGAGGGAAAAAATCGTCGGAATTTCGTCGGAATACCTTTATTCCGACGACATACCGACGAAACAAGTCGTCGGAAATAATTCCTCGGAATTTCTTCTTTCGTCGGAAATCCCTCGGAATTTTCCGACGGAATTCCGAGAAACAAATTTCCAAGGAAATTCCGAGGACCATTATTTTGTCGGAAATTTCCTCGGAATATACCGAGGGAGAACTTCGTCGGG
>NC_027750.1:39747149-39751564 GCF_000695525.1 Brassica oleracea var. oleracea
TTTCCGTCGGAATGTCCGTCAGAATACCGCTGTTTTTTTGTAGTGGAACAACAAACCAACAAATAACACATAAGAACATACACAATAGTGGATGACTAACGAAAATCAAACAAACTAAGTTAATTACGTCGGCTAAATAAAATTAAAACAATATGCCATTAAGAAAATACACAACTATGGCATTATGTAATTTAGTCAACCGAATTGACTCCGACTCAATATTTTTACATCTTATAAAAGTAAAGATCTCATGAAAGTAATAGTTTATAAAATTATATAATCTTTGTCTTAAAAACAAATGTCAATTCAAATACTTGAAACTTAAAAGTTAAAATCTTTGCCTGAACCTTGAGCTAACACCTAGTGTATATATATATCAATAGTATTAAAATAGAATCTATTTTATGGATTTCTCTTTGGTATTATTTGGGATATTACTTCTTGTGCCATTAGGGCAAAAAGTAAAAAAAAAAATTCTTCGTTAAGGGTAAAATCGTCAAAGAAAAAATACCAACTAAATTAATGCTAACTAAATAATATACACGCTTAATATCACGTTCCAGTTATCATTTAACTACCCACCTAAATTTGAAACACATGTATTATCGAAATACAACATCACATCACATCGCCATTCCTCTTATTTCATCACTCATTCTAATACATAAGGCATGCTAAGAGAGGAAATATGATGTTGCACTTACTACTCCGCTTTACTTTATCAGCAACTAAAGTGTCTTGATGATCGACACCTTCTTACAAAAAAACGGGCGTGCCACCCACGCGCCCTATCATATCTCTCTCTCAATTCCTTCGTCTCGAGCCGCCGCCGTCGTCTTCAACTCGCCTCTCGGCATTGTGAGAGGGCCACCGTCGCTCCCATAAGTCCGTCTCCTTCCCCGTCATGGGTCAGGTCAGTGAATCGGCGCCCTGCTTCTGGTCTTGGTTGGTGCTCTCCGCCGCTTCAGTTGGAGGACTCGCCGTGCCGAGAGAGCTCAGGTGCTGGTCTTTCTAGCGACTGTCCGGTATCTTCGCAGCCTCTCCTCGCCGGATCTTGCGCTGCCCCTCACGGCCACCGTAAAACCCTAACGGTTAGGATCTAAATGTCGCTGAGAAAATTGGTCTTATCTGTCAAGGGTCACTTGGGATTTGCTTCACCACGAGCTTGTGGTCTCGGGACTTCAGACTCAGGTTTAGAGACGGCTTGTTCGTCTCTCCATGGGTCAAGCTTAGGTGCTTGCCATTGAGTGTAGCTTTAATTAGCTCCTCGTCCCTCCTTTGTGTCAGATTTGGGGTTGCTTGTTGGTCTGGTTTGATTTGTAGGTGCAGCTGATTTTGGTAGTGGAGGTGGAGGCTCTTCGTTTTCTTGGTGTTTCGGTTTTTCACTTTTCTCCTAGAAGAGGTAGTAAGGCTCGGGAGTGGTGATGCTGCCCCTTTCTCTTCACCGGTTTAGACGACGAGCGCGGTTGAGTAAGTTGAGCGCTATTAAGCTCATGTGGTTAGTGTTGTCCTGTCTTTCGTCGGATCTTGGCTTAGACCATGTCCCATCTCGGACCTTGAGGGCAGTCCTTCAGCGGGATTGTATTTGCTCTTGAGAAATGACAAATTGTTCAGGCAAGCGGCTGAATCAGCTTCTAGTGAGTGTTGCGCTTTCTCGTCCCCTAGTCTTCGGTCCTCTCCTTTTAATCCTGTCTCGGCCGTCTTCTCACTCGGACTTCTCAAGTTTGTATCATTACTTCTGCTCCTGTTCGCTCACGCAAAACGGTTTAAGTATTGATTGCTTTTGTTTCCATGTTTTTTCTCTTTTTTACCCTGGAAACAAGTCTATAGGTTTTCTGTTTGTTAATCACATCTTGTAAAACCTCAACTTTCATTTTTGAAATGATATTTACAATTTAGCAAAAAAAAAAAAAAAAAGACACATGCAGGCGGTGGATGATATTTTACATGTTGGTAAGTCATATACCCCTGCACTAACCTAATCCTTAACACTATATAACGAAGCTCCAATGTGATTTATGGAAACTCACACGAAAGGAAACCTATAGAAACATCATTTAGTTTTTTGATAGTTGACATTGTTGAACGAAACTACACTTACGTTTTTTTTATTTTACAACAAAATATCATGTTATGGTGTGTTTAAGTGTATATTATATTTAAGTGCTATAGGATATATGTATTAATATATTTTCAAAAAATAAAAATATGATAAAATCCAAACTAACAATATCGTTAACCTATCTACATAAACCCAATTTCAAAACACCATTTATGGAATAAAATGCATGTCTTTTGCTTTTATTAGTTTTAATTTTCCATACCAAATTCAAACAGTAGCTTCACAAACACGAAGTTAATATCTAGCAACAATATTTCTATTTGAACAACTAACTAACTATATTTGTTATTTGAAGCACATAGTTTGTAACAATGTAGATACATAATATATTATGATCATTAAAGTGGTATATTCCAAGTAATATTCTGAACTAACCAAATATTCTCAATTCTCATCTCCTATTTTCTATCGGTGAGATCCCTTTCAAAACCACTTACCCATTCGCTATATATACAACCATTTCAACCTTATGTATAACACGAGAATCAGAACAATATCTCATACAGAATGTCTTCTAAAAAGAGTATTGTCATTGATCTTTCTGAAATTAAGCTTCGGAACAACTTGGTGCATTCAAGTTAAGGTCATTCACACATTGAAGGAATTCAATGACAAATTTGGAGAAACATTGTAGATAATTTCTTCAAACAAAAAGGTTAACCAAATTCCATATACTATTCTTTGAAACTTTAAACCATAATATTGTTATTTTTAGATATCGTGGAATTTTAATATTGTTACCTTTTAATGTTTGTTTCAGGGTGCTAAATTGTGATGCTTTTTGTAACATGCCGCTTTTGTGAATCCTTCTCTTTCTCTCGGAAGAAGTAATCCCACATCATTATGTACATTGTCTCTGACAAATGGAGTCTGAAAGGGTAAATCTTCACCTACAAGTTTTACAGGTATTATCAAATGGATATCAAAACTTATAGAACAAGCAAAAACAGTTAATTTAAAAAGATCAAACAAAGTAAAGATATGATCAACCAATAAATAATACTAGCTTTTGAGATAGGATCAATATATAAAGAATTAGTATATAATTCATGTATATTATAAGAAAATATAAAGAGTAAAAATATGTTTAAATCAATGTTTTAAGACCCGATCCGGACATTAGACTAACTATTTTGGTCTTTGGGTTATTGGGTTGACAGCGGGTGAACCATTGATCAATAGTTCAATTAATTGTAGTATATGATTATATATATCAATTTAAAAATACAAAAAATATGTTAAAAATAGTAAAGTTTTTAAACCTATTTTCGTTATTTTTTTTTTATTTTACATAAATACAAAATAATAATTTAAACAATTTTTTGTAACAAGTTGGAGTTATGACATATAATAAAAAATTAAAATTAAATAGTATTTAAATATCTAATGCAAACATTAAATTAACTTAAATTTTAAAATAACAACTTTTTAAAAAATTGGGTTACATATCAGTCATCCATCTGTTCCGCTTGTTAACCTCAAGTCCTAGCAGATTTTTCTGTGTGTTTTATAGAGTTTTTAAATAATGAATATTTATTAATATCCAAACTGAATTGCATATCATATCATCAGATTTACCGGTTCTTCTACTGATCTAGGTTGGATATAAGAGCATTGTTTTAAACAGAAAAGAATTCATACAAATTAATAAAACATTTGTAACGTTGGTAATGAAATATTTAATTATAAAATATTCCGCGCTTTGAAACGCTTTCAAAATGCGGATTAAGATCTAGTAGACAGTTAAGAGAGGAGAATCTATGTGCTCAAAAGCGCACTTTCTAATATCATACACTCCTAAATTTGTTCTCTAAAATCGTTAGAACAAAGATACAATCATGTAAACTTCTTCTTTTTCTGGCCGACACGGAAATTAAAAGAAAAAAAAGACACTACAAGAAAACAGCGACATACTGAGGGAAAAAATCGTCGGTATGTCGTCGGAATAACATTATTCCGACGACATACCGACGAAACAAGTCCTCGAAAATAACTCCTCGGAAATTCATTTTTCCTCGGGAATTCATTTTTCCTCGGAAATCCCTCGGAATTTTCCGAGGAAACAAATTTCTGAGGAAACAAATTTCCGAGGAAACTCCGAGGACCACCAGTTTGTCGGAAAGCTCCTCGGAATATACCGAGGGAGAACTTCCTCGGGATATTTCGATGGACTTTCCGATGGTCCAATCCTCGGAAGTTCCGACGAAATGTTCCTCGGAATTTTCATCGGGAATTTCCGAGGAAATGAACCGTCGGAAAATTCCGAGGAACAAGTCCCTCGGTATATTCCGAG
>NC_027750.1:39756899-39757909 GCF_000695525.1 Brassica oleracea var. oleracea
AAGAACGAAAATAATTTGAAGAAGACATGTTTTTTATGAATCAAATTCGTGTGTAAAGAGAGTAAGAGGGAGGATGAAGATATGGAGTGAATGAAGAGGAAGAGGGGTGCTTGTATTTATAGTTGAAATCGTGCCGACAGACCGAGGAAATTCCGACGGAATTCCGACGGAAACGGCTAGTTCGTCGGAATTTCCTTGGAATTTTTAAAATCCCCCAACGGCTCTCTAACGGCTATAATATATCCTCGAAATTCATCGGTTTTTTCCGAGGAATACATATTTCCTCGGTATTCCATAAGAATATTCCGACGGATTAATATTTCCTCGGAATTCCGTCGGTATATTTCGAAGAAATTCCGAGGAAACCAAATTTTGCGTTTCCTCGGAATATCCTCGGAAATTCCTCGGGATATTCCGAGGATTTCATTTTCCGTTGGAATGTCCGTCAGAATACCGCTGTTTTCTTGTAGTGAGAGGTCAAAGTAAGCCATTTGCTTTGAGAATGAGTCTATTTTCGCAGATCCTCTAGGCTTTTAAATAACAAGAACATAACTAGCAAATTATATTTATATACTAGAGGCTTCGCGCGAAATATTGTTTTATTGTTGTTAATTATTATTTTTTGGATGATATAGTTAACTAATTAATTATATGATCGTCTTTATTTGCTAAGAGCATTATTTGGTATTTTTATTATGTTATGTAGTAATAGGTGATATGCTTACATATTATGCGTTTGTTTTTTAATAGTGTGTTGTTGTGGGTATAATAGTACTTATTAGTGATAGAGTGAGTTTGTGATGTAATGCATATTGAATTTCAATAATTTTACATTTATGCATTTGTTGATTCTAAGTAGGGGTGTTCAATCCGGTAAAACCGAACCAATTAAAACCGAACCGAACCGAAATAGAAAAAATGGTTTGGATTTGGTAGTACCGAATATACCGAATGGATATCATTTTTAAGAAACCGTGGTATATGGATATGGTTTGGTACCGATCAAACCG
>NC_027750.1:39757914-39766531 GCF_000695525.1 Brassica oleracea var. oleracea
AATAAACCGATCAATTAAAATATAAAGTATAAGTATATGTAAATTATATAATATAATTAATAATATATACCTAATTTATTTTATTGGTATGATCTTCCTACTTAAATGTTTATTTTAGTTATTTAATATTTTATTTTAAGTTCAAATTTTTTTTCATCAAATTAAGAAAAACATATTTTTTACTTTTTTGTTTAATAGTATTACGGATTACTGATATTTCATACTTTTATTCCATAAAACTATTACTGTTATTAAATAAATATGTTTACTGATTATTTAAATTGTAAAATAAAAAATAGATTATTTAAAAACCAAAATATCGCCATGTTATAATTAAATTTCAAGCCAATATCTAATCTTATAAAGTAAAATTCACAAAATATTTTACCGAATAAACCGAAAACCGACTGTTTATAAACCGAACCAAACCATATTAAATATGGTTTTAATATGGTAGATATTTTTTATAAACCGAAACACCGAAAAAACGAAAAAACCGAACCGAAACCAAACCGATATCCGGATTGAACACCCCTAATTCTAAGGCTAATAATTTCAGGGTAAAAATTAATATTTTTCCAATTATTTGAAAATTACTTTTTAAAGATGTTTTGTGCTCTCTCCCTATATTTTTACATTGAGCCGTCACCATCTATGCATTTCGTTTACCTTTCCGGTGTGTGGGATTCTCACCATCACCGAAAAAGACTCACATATTTTCTCTTGTTCTTCCTCACTTTTTTCCCCTCTTCTTCCTTAGATTTCAGCTCATGTTAGGAACTTCATCTCTTTGGGTTGAGTCGAGTTTAGTCGTCTTTAAAGTTGTTTTCCTCGTCGTTGGCTTACCATCGATAGTCCATTCTCGTCTTGGTTTTCAAGATATGAGTTTTGGTGATCTGACTTCTATAGCCCGAGGACGGTTCCACGATTTGATGATTTTGTTTTGTGACGATTTTGTTTTGTCTACCCTTCCATCTATGTTCCCTCATCTCGTTGCAGCTTTCATCGCTGCTTGCGTCTCTGTGACTCTCCCATTCGCCATGTTTGCCACTCTAGGTTTGGATAGTGTTCTCCTCCGAGTATGCTCTGTAGATTTGGAAGAGTGTTTCTGGTCTCAAGTCTGGGCTCTGGTTTCTCTGGGGTTGGCTTCTGTTCTCCCTCATCCAGGTTGTTCTCTTCTTCTCTTGCTTCCCTTAGTATAAGTGTGCGGTATTAGTCTCTTGGAGCTTTGGTCCCTACTATCCAGAGTTTTGTGGTTCTTCACCAGCATAGGCGTCTTGTTTGTGCTTGTTTAGTTTGTGAGGTGCTTCTTACCTCTTAGCTAGTGGTTGTGCTTATCGTTCGTTATGTATGTCTCTTCCTGATTCGTGGTGATTTTGGCCTTCTGTTGATTATTCTTCCTCTAACCCGTTTTCTTGGTTCTTTGCATTGGTCTTTGATCACGCTCCTTTGTGTTCGAGGGATTGCTTTATCTCAAGATTATCTTTCTAATTTTTTCTGACTTTTGGATTGTTCTGGCCAAGACACTCTTATGATTGTTAGTTTTCGTTCTGGATCGCCTTTGAGCTCTGGACCTTTATTGAGTTAGTGTTACTTTAGCATTATTTTTTTTTGTAATTATGGAGGTTTTATGTTTAGATTATGTATTCTGCTTTAGTTTGGTTAATATTAAGATAAATATATAGTTGTAAATGAAATAATAGAAAATAGTAAAAAATAATAAAATAGCGAAAGTTTATGTTATTTTTAGCTGTGAATAAATTAAATATTTAAAATATATTTATATTTGTTTTACTTATTTCTTTATTCGTTTTACAATTTTTTGAACAATAAAATAGATTATCAAACTTCAAATGATGATGGTTAGTGTGAGAATGATTAGATAGTGCATAATTAGAAAAAAGTGAACCAAATTGAAATAATCTAAAAGAAGAAAGATCTAAAATATAAAAAGACAAAAAAGAGTACACATGTCAACAAACCCCCCCCCCCCTTCCACTTATCATAAGAGGAGAGAAAAGTCTACTTTATATATTTAAAATATATTTATATTTTTTTTACTTATTTCTTTATTCGTTTTGCAATTTTTTGAACAATAAAATAGATTATCAAACTTCAAATGATGATGGTTAGTGTGATAAGGATTAAATAGTGCATAATTAGAAAATAGTGAACCAAATTGAAATAATCTAAAAGAAAAATGATCTAAAATATAAAAAGACAAAAAAGAGGACACATGTCAACAAATCTCCCTTACACATGTCATAAGAACAGAGAAAAATCTACTTTATATATTTATATTTTTTTTACTTATTTCTTTATTCGTTTTGCAATTTTTTGAACAATAAAATAGATTATCAAACTTCAAATGATGATGGTTAATGTGAGAATGATTAATAGTGCATAATTAGAAAATAGTGAACCAAATTGAAATAATCTAAAAGAAAAATGATCTAAAATATAAAAAGACTAAAAAAGAGGACACATGTCAACAAACTCTCCTTGCACATATCATAAGAAAAGAGAAAAGTCTACTTTACATATATATATATAGATCATACTAATACATATATATATATATATATATATATTGCATATGAAGCTAGGATTTGCGAAGACGTGTTCATATAATGGTCGGATTTGGAGGGGTTATTGGTTTATATATTTTGATTGATTTAGAAATCCATATAGTATTTATAAATCCAAGTAAAATATGCAAATCCAGATGTTTTTCCTCGGATTTGAGTCTTTGTATTTTTAACTAAGAAATCCAAACAAATCCATTCAAATCCATTATAAAATCAAATATATTAGTAAATTTGTACGATTGAATAACACTTAATTTGATATAGAATTTATGAATCATTAAACCAATAACACATGATTTTAATACAGATTTGAAAATCACAGAACCAATAACACTAGATTTAGTTCGGATTTTCAAATCCATTAAAATACAACAACCAATAACCCCTACTACAGGTTGCACAAAACGTTTCCAGATTTTACCAAGAATCATTACACACATGTATTGTAAACAAATAGCATGCATATATTTGTGATGATCACTTTTTAGATGCATATATGAGAAGCGTACAGGGTTGTAAGTGAAAAAAAAAAATACTAATTCAGCTATGAAATACGCATTTCATACTACAAACTTTAGCTACGGATTTAAGTCTTTGCAAACTATCTTAAATCAAAATCGACGTAAACATAAATTTGGGTTTGGGTCTAAAAAAATATATGTGGTAAAGTACTTATAAGGATTTCTTGAGAACTGGACCGAAAAAATTGCAGTTGAAAAGCCAAGACAATCACCGAAACGTTTTTTTTTTTTTTCACCGAAACGTCTTCAAAGCCAGGCTTCATGAAAATTTCATAAATGAAATTAAACTGATATCAACTTAAAATCGATGGAACACGAAGTTAATGTGAAATAAGTTTCAAGACTGACAATTTACAGTTTCAGCTAATCTCTAACATATATATAGATGTTCATGCACTTTTCTCTCTTATAACACCAAAGATAAACTAGAAGCAATAATGAAGACCTCCATTGTCTTCTTCGTAGTCATTCTCTCCATTTCTGCTATCTCCTTAGCCAAGCAGAGCCCTCTGGAAGCTTGCATAAGAAGTAACATTGCCCGGTCACTCTCTCCTCCTTCAAAAACATCTAATTTCGAGGTGCCAGACGAATTGTGCAGAGATGAGGCACGAGCCATCATGTACTACTTGAGACTTAACAAAGAGTTCCCACCATACTACGTCCAGGCGTTGTGCAATATATTTGGAGATGATGAAAAGAAAGTGAAGGTATACGTTACTAAGACATGGTTGAATCATTCCAAGAAGCTCCTCAATAGCTTAACATGCATGAGAAGAACCACCCTGGTAACCAAGATTAAGAGCCCTGTGGAAGATTGCATACGAAGAAAAATTGCTCCATCACTCTCTCCTTCGTCTTCCCACACATCTCATTTCGATGTTATGAAAGACCAGTTATGCAGAGACGAGACACGCATTATTATGTTCTTCTTGAAAATGAACGGGAAGTTCCCAACTTACTACGTTGAGGCATTGTGCAATATATTTGGAGGCGACGACAAGAAAGTGAAAAATTACGTTATGAAGAAATGGTTGGATCATTCGGAGAAGCTCATCAATAGCTTAACTTGTGTTTCTTGATAAAAGATAATATAATTTTGATGGATCAAAACAATTCAAAAAATTTAAGAGGAAAAAACAATTAACTGCTTTTCTTCACTACAGTTTTAAAAACCGGATTGAATGATGAACCAGTAAAACATATGACTCCTGGTCCAACCTTCTAATAACATTTTTTTTGATGAAATTTTGAATTTATTTATCATCATTAAGAAAAATTTACAAAGAATGCTATTCTAAAAGAATGAGGTTCTGTATATCTAGAGAGTGTAATAGAAAATTAACTGAAACTCCTTTCCTAGCCAAAGACCTCAAACCACCTTCTCATGAGTCCTTCAAGCCTATGATGACCCTTATAACCCAGCGAGGCGATCCGATTCTTGACAACCTTATTTATCATACAGACCAACAGATCTGTTCCTTTAATCCCCTGTTGGTGCCTTCGGAGATTTCTCTCCCGCTAGACATGATAAATAACCACTTGAAACAGTAGTCGAATGAAAATCTAGTCCAGAAATGAATAAGCTCCTAAACACACTAACCTGAGCATATCCGACCAATCTGGATTTATTCTTCTTCCTATGAGCCTGCCTGCAACTCTGTCCCAAATTGTATAAGAATAGGGACATGCGAAGAATAGGTGGTCACGAGTTTCATCCCTGTCCCCACAGAGAATGCATCCTTGCGTAATCCCCCACTGCCTCTTTCGATCTCCAGTTGGGAGCCTGTTCTGTATTGCAAGCCAAGCGATGAAAGTACATCTAGGAATCCCTTGTTTAAACCACACCCGTCACTCCAGTTTACTGCTTCTTTCTTGCAGCGTATTTGTTCCCAAGTTCGAGCAGAAGAGAAGTACTCCTTATAGTCATCAGTATCATGCTTCCAGAGAAATTTATCATCTTTCATCTGCGGGTCGGGGACTGGTTCTGCTCAAATTTTGGCTTGAAGCTCCTGGAAGTGGCGGCTTCTCTGGCCCCTTATACTCCACTGGTTCTGGCGAACGGCATCACAAACCCTTGCACTGCGAAGAATCCCCAGATAACGTGTGCCAGTTGCACCTATTATATCAATAAGTCTGCCAATTCTCAGCCAATCATCATGCCAGAAGAAAGCTCTAGCCCCATTACCAACTTCCACCCTGATGAACTGAAAAGCCAGAGTATGCATCTTAAGTAGCTTCCTCCATATCCATGAACCCATTGACTCGTCACACACATCCCAGGAGATAATGCCGAGTCCATGAAACCCACAAGGAATCTGACATATTAAATATGCGACAGATCAAGCTGAGAGCAAATACCCTAACTGAATCCCTGAGTCTCCTTATCCCTAGTCCCCCTCCGACTTAGGATAACACAAATCCTCCCAAAGAACTTTAGCTTCGTGAGTCTGATTAGGATCACCCGACCACAAAAAAAGCACTACAGAGCCTTTCAATTGTATCCAGACATGTCATTGGCAAGATAAATGCTTGGCTCCATAAGTTACCGATGCTGAAAAAATGGAAAGCGGCTACTAGGGTTTTTTTTTTCGACAGGGGAGATGAAAGATAGGGATATTTTTGTCTTTTTAAAATTAAGGATTGATATCTGCATATTTGGGAAATTTCAAATTGTGATTTTAAAATGAACAAACTACTAGCCCAAAGCCAACTGAATCAATAATTTTTTTTCATATTAATAACATTTTCTTTGGCTTTTAATAATTAATATAATATTTGTTGGATTAAATCAATTTAAAAATATTATAGTGTTTTTTTCATTACTGTTTTGAAAACAAGACCTGATGATGAACTGGCAAAACATATTAGTCATGATTCAACCCAGTTCAACCAAATTCTAATTATAATTTTCACTATTATTAAATGTATACTTATAATACTATTATTATATGTATACTTTTAATAACATCACAACAAAATATATACATAGTTATAATCACATATGTATATATATTTCTATAATATTGTCCATTGTATTAAATGTTCAAAAACAAAATACTGATGATCAATGATTTTTTCATTCCATCAATGTCTTCCATCTTATTATTTTCTAAATCTATTTTTTAAATTGTTCATACCCACTATTTTTCTTCAATTTTTTTTTCAAGTTTTGTTTAATTTGAATTCAATAGATACGAGTTGAAGGCACAAGTTAGATGGTGAGTTATTTTGAAAGACATTTATTGATCTGTTTGTAAATGTCTCATCTCGGTTTTTCGTCTTTTCCTTCTATTGTTGACTTTTTTCTTTTTTCTCCAAGTCAGCATGTTTCTTTGACCGCTTTTAAGTCAATTAGGTTGACATTTGTGTACTCGATGGGCCTTGTCCTATTGATGCAATCCATCCAACAATAAACCCCCAGCTTATCGCTAGAGACAAAATCAATCTCGATGAATTTGCAAGAGTATGTTCTAAGAGTAAAGAACTCGGCACTTGCCTTTCGAATGAATCCAAGCTTCCATCTCGGCGCATTAGTAGGCTGCAATCCGGTTCTCCGCGAACTATCCTAGACCTGGTTTAAATTAATCATACTGCTTTAATTCATAAACCAGATTTTGGTTTACTCCGAGAAGTGGAGTCAGTGCTCCTCGAAAGGCAGAAAATCGTGCCACCATTATAGGTTTCGTACATGTCTTTTCATTTTTCGAGCCGTAACACTATAAATAAAGGATCATGTTCCTATTTCCCCACTTCTCTTCACAATTTAAGGCAATATTCTCCGATCTGCATCGAGTTCATCAACTGTTCTTCCTGAGAAAATGGTTTCGATCCGAAGATGCTTGACAAATAGGAACAAGAAGGTCACTTACCCGAATCCAGATTCATAGGTGGATACCGTCCCGTTAATGATCTATCAAGGATTAATCAAAGCGCCTTGAGAGACACTGCCGGGCTAGACTTCGATCAACTTCAGTTGGTTTTTCATGCTGAAGAGACGTTCAGAGCAGATGGGATTGTCAAGATGCAGCAAACAATCATATGGAAGAATTTCCTTACGTCAGCTTTAACCCATAAAGCACTAGAGAGGAAATTTGACATTTCTCGCAAAAAAGCGGTTTATCCATTATAGTGTAATTGGATACCAGCCTGAGATTGACGAGGCCAATATTCGTCCTCTAACCATAAACGGATAAAACTAGGCAGACATTCAGTCGAGATGGTCAAACTTTGTGAGTGTGAAAGAACTCCTTGAGAAACTCAGCATCTCTCCTAATTTCAAGTTTATCATTCCACAGCCCGATCAATGTCCGTGGACCCCTCCAATAGGTTATTCTTCCATATACGAGTCTTGGTTCTCGAAAGATGCTAAGATGTGGTTTCATCCCTGCGACTCATTACGGCCTACTGCAGAAGGCGAGACATTTCTCTCTCTCTCTCTCTCTATCTCAACTGATAACGGGTTATATTAGGATTATTGTAGCACTGATTGTCATGGATGATGCGATCAATGTTTCAGTGAGCCTTAGGCTCTTCTAGGAAAGGAAAACAGTTATGGTGAACCAGAATGGTTATATCTACATAAAGATGAGGACCGAGAACAATATCCTGACCGGATCCCTCAAAAACTCGCAACTGATTGTGTCATTTGGTTTATGTTTGGATCAACCGAGTCACCTTTGTGGAACTACCAATCGATTCTTCAGTGTTGTGGAATCTGAGAGTTGGTAGATAGACAAAATCGTACCTATCTTCGGAATAAAAAGATATTGATTCTTTTAACCTTCTTTTTCTTTTATTTTTCAGTTATGCATCCTAATATGATGGCAAATTTGGAGAACTTTTTCAAGACATTGTAAAGGCCGCAGCTCTCAGTCACCAAACTTGGTCGAAGATCATCGACAAAATGATCAGACTTTTTCTTGCGCATATAGATAAAGGTAATCGACGGTCCTAAGTCTTAACTTTCTTTTTAGATTATATCCTCCATTCTTTGGAACATTTTATTTTACGCAGCTGAATGGGCTTCTAAAATCCCTTGCTCAAGAGACCGCAGAAAGAGACTGAACGTTTAAAAATGATTAAGGGCAAAGTAAAGAAGAACATCCTTATTTATGCCGACTATATTGGGAAAGTGGTGGATCTGATCAGTGTTATGAATCCGATGCAGATTCTTGACAGATGGCGTCCCAGACTCCCACTCTTCCCGCTCCGACTGTGAAGCCATCCAAGTCAAAGATGAAGAAAAGCAAGTCGGTGAAGAAGGAAAAACAACAAAATTGGTAGAGATCTTCAAAATTTGCTAAGGAGAACGTATAGATTTCCTACTGAACAACCTCCACCTCCTGTTGACAATACAGAGAAAGGTGCCAAAGAGTCTGTTTGGCCATCCAACATTCATGCACACAAGGAGGAAGAGACTTCTAATGCAGAAAAGATCCTATCGCAGAGAGGATCATTCCGGCGTTGCCAAACGTGCACTTGGCGACGGCTCAGTACCTCTCCCCCCCC
>NC_027750.1:39766642-39778501 GCF_000695525.1 Brassica oleracea var. oleracea
AAAGGTCTCGCGTTGAGATTTCTGACAGCGTTGAGTTCTGATAAAAGGATACTCCACTAGTGAATGACCAGGATGCGCTTTCCGATCTATTCTGGCAGATCAGAGGTGGAGTGCGAGGTTTGCCAGAGGTCTCAGAGTTAGCGTTTCTAAACAAATACAAGGTAATAATTTGTGCCGGGTCAGTGCAAAACTTTAAGCTTTTACTTTACTTTTTCTGTTTTTCTCTATTTTTTCTCTTTCTAACTCATCTTTCTAACAACAGTACATGACACATATGAATGTTATGGTTGCAGACTACAAGGTTGCACTGAGAAAGATAATCGTTGAACTCTGCAAAGCCCAAAATGTTGTTAAGGCCAAAACTGAGAAATATCAGAGGTTCCAAGGAATAAATGCAAGAATTTCTAGACAAGGATAAGAAGATAGTGACCAAGAAGAACTGTGCCCTTACTGAGCTCAAGTCAGCGAACAAGAAACTCGTGAAGAAGGAGGAGGCGATGAATGCCTCTGATGTGGTGGTTGTGTAGCTGACATCATAGAGGTACACTATTGCTTTGACTCTAAAGGAAATGGACCAGGTGAGGAGGTCTCGGGAACAAGAGGTTACCTTGGAAAGCCGTGTTGAGGCTGCGATGTCGGAAAAATTTCATGAACGCTTGGAGAAATTTTGTAAGCGTATAGCAGAACAAAGGTTGTGCAGAAAAAGTGATATCACTCAAATTACCCTAAAGAGTGATTTTACTCTCTTAAATAAGAGGTTCAATTGTAGTACTTAGGGATCAAATCCACAAGGAGTTAGGGCACACGATAGATCTAAAAAATTTGTGATTAAGCTAGGTAAAATATGAAGACAGTAAATAGCAAGCAAAGCGAACAAGGCAGTTGTTCAGTGATTGGTTTTAGGCTTGTAAACAGTTATTAGGAAGCTCTAGATCTAGGGTTTCTATTCAGGTAATCAGGATTATAGAGGTATAGAATACTTAGGTTGTCAATCCTAGAACTCGACATCTTATGTAAAGATATCGAGCTTTCGCATGCGAGTCTTATGTTTTGACTAAGTCAAATATCTCAGCTGTCGCTTGTTGATACAGATCGAACGTCGATCGAGGTTATGGTAAGAACGTCGATCGATATTCTCTTATAGTTGATCGATAGGTTCACTAGTATTGTTTAAATCAGCTTTCGCTTGTTTCTAAACAATCCTAGCTCAAAGGAATTAATTCTGGTGCAGAATCTACCCTCGTAGTTGTCCACAATCCTAAGTTCAGGGTTCTAGTTAGATACTGTAGAACACATGCATTAATAACAATTCATTGAACGATATTTATCACCTTAGACATTCTATATTTTGGGCTAATCCCTCATAACCTGTTTGAACCCTAAAATCTTACAAGTGAATTACTCAGACATAGCAAAGTAAATAATAGCAACAATATGAATAAACTGCAAGAGAGAGAAGGGAATCAGAAACATTCACACTCCTCTAAACCGCAGAAAATCATTTCAATCATTTATTATTATAGATGCCGAAGAGAGAGAGAGAAGGGAATCAGAAACACACATACTTTTACCTTCCAGACTTGTACAAGGAATCCGATCTAATGTATACCAAACCCTAAGACAAGCAAATTAACCTCAGTTTGGTTGGAGATCAGCTAGAGAGTGGTTAGATTATAAGATTCATAAATAAACTAAATATCAGTTAACCTCCCCCAGACTAAATTACACTATCCCCAGTGTATATCTAGTCGAAGTTTGGTGAGAATATAAATCAAAAGTACACAATTTAACAAGGAAGTACGATATACCTGCTTGCTGATGTTGATTGTCGATCGACCAAATCAAGTGTCTGTCAATCAATTCTGGTGTAGTATTGTCGTCGATGTTGACCAGGTCTCATCGGTCGATAGGGTGAGATATCGTCTCCTCTGATCTTTTTAATAAATTAAATACAAAAATCAATAATAAATTCAAAATTAAACTGAGTTAAAATTACTTAATAGTGGGTTGCCTCCCATTCAGCACTTTGTTATAGTCATTTAGCTTGACTTTGGAGGTAGATTGGCTAGTATGGAGGTGGATGACTACTTGTTGGGAAACAAGTGTCAACATCTTCTTTGCCAATCTGAAACCATGTACCAACAAAGCTTCTTATGGCTTCATCTCCTCTTGTCCACTGGTTTTTTAGTATCTCCTTATCAACCTCATTAACATGCATCCTTTTCTAGAAATTACTAATACTGTGCTGCTGCATTCCAAGTCTGGCATGTGTTGATTCTGAGATGTCCTCCAGTTTCTGGGAAAAATCCTCTTTCATCCAGTCTTGACAAAAATTAATATCATCAAGTTTGTCTTCTAACAGCTTTATTGTTACCATCCTTCTTCTCAAAGATGCGTGACTAGTGTCGATCGATGGTCGAGTGTAACCATCGATCGATGCTTCTGATTGGATCACAGAGTGTGTCCGAATCATGTATATCTCCTTTTTCAGCATATCTCCTTTTTCATTCCATTAATGTCTTCCATCTTATTATTTTCTAAATCTATTTTTTAAATTGTTCATACCCACTATTTTTCTTAAGTTCTTAATTCAAGTTTCGTTTAATTTGAATTCAACACATACGAGTTGAAGGCACAAGTTAGATGGTGAGTTATTTTGAAAGACATTTATTGATCATTGATCGAAAGATTGATCGAAAGGCGATTATAATGTAAAAGACTAGGAACTTATGAAAAGATGATCAATGCGGCAAGGAAAAATAAATTATGAAAATACTAATCTTGTGCCGAATTGTGTGTGTTTGTAAGATTCTCATCTTGGTCCTTGGTCTTCTCCTTTTCTAGTTGAATTGTTTCATTTTCTTGCCAAATTGGGATGTTTCTTTGACCTCTTTTAAGTCAATTGGGTTGGCGTCTGTTTACTCGATGGACCTTGCATTATGGATGCAATCCATCCAACAATACGCCCCCCCCCCCAGTTCATCGTGAGAGACAAAATCAATCTCGATGAATTTGCAAGAGTATGTTCTAAGACTAAGGAACTCAACACTTGCCTTTTCGAATGAATTCAAGCTTCCATCTCGGCGCACTAGTAGGCTGCAATCCATTTACCGTGAACCATCCTAGACCCTGGTTTAAATTAATCATACTGCTTTAATTCATAAACCAGATTTCGGTTTACTCAAGTCGAATCAATGCTCCTCGAAAGGCAGAATAGTGCCACTGTTTTAGGTTTTGAACATGTCTCCTCGTTGTTCGAGCCGTAACACTATAAATAGAGGAACATCTTCCTATTTCCTCACTTCTCTTCACAATTTAAGGCTATCTTCTCTCAAAACTCTCTCCACCTGTTTATACATTTTAATTATTTTCCTATCTACCACCATAGATTAGCTAGATTTCTCTGATCTGCATCGAGTTCTTCAACTGTTCTTCCTGAGAAAATGGTTTCGATCCGAAGGTGCTCGACAAATAGGTACAAGAAGGTCACTTCCCCAAATCCAGATCAATAGGTGGATCTAGTCCCGTTAAAGATCCAGCAAGGATTAATCAAAAGCGCATTGAGAGACACTGCCGGGCTAGACTTCGATCAACTTCAGCTGGTTTGTCATGCCGAAGAGACGTTCATAGCAGATGGGGATGGTCAAGATGCAGAAAAAACCATATTGAAGAATTTCCTAACGTCGGCTTTGACCCATAAAGCACTAGAGAGGAAATTTGAATTTTTTTTCGCACAGCGCGGTTTATCCAGTACACTGTAACTGGAATGGGCTCTTCATATACCAGCCCGAGATTGATGAGACCAATATTCGCCGCCAACCATAAAAGGATAGAACTAGACATACATTGAGTCAACATGGTCAAACTTTGCGAGTGTGAAAGAACTCTTTGAGAAACTCATCATCTCTCCTGATTTCTTGTTTATCATTCTACAGCCCGATCAATGTCCTTGGACCCCTCCAATAGGTTATGCTTTCATATACGAGTCTTGGTTTTCGAAAGATGCTAAGATGTGGTTTCATTCCTGCTACTCATTAAGGCCTACTGCAGCAGGTGAGACATTGCTCTCTCTCAACTGATAACGGGTTATATTTGCATTGTTGTAGCACTGATTGTCATGACTGATGAGATCAATGTTTCGGTGAGCGTAAGGGTCTTCTAGTACAGGAAAACAATTATGGTGAAGCAGAACGGTTATATATACGTAAAGATATGGACCGAGAACAACATCCTGACCGGCCATCCCTCAAAAACTCGCAACTGATTGTGTCATTAGTTTTATGTTAGGATCAACCAAGTAGACTTTGTGGAACCACCAATCGATTCTTGGGTGTGAAAGAACTACAAAAAAACATATTTTTACGAGGGTCGTATTCCATGTTAATTCGTCGTAATGGGGGTGTTACCACGAACTAACGAGGAAACGCGTTTCGTCATTAAACGCCCCTCATAACAGATGTTTCGTCGTAATCGCGTCGTTACATTTCGTTGTAAAGTACTCGTAATCTTTCGATGTAATTTCCATGTAATATTTACGAGGACTTTACAAGGTCTGCGATGTAAAGAACTCGTAAATTTTACTAGGAGTTTATAAGTCTTTCCTTGTAAATGCGTTGTAAGATTTACAACAAATTTACATCATTGGTTATATATATAATTATTATTTTAAATATTATGGAATTATCGAAATTAAAATATTTTAAATACAAAACAAAATAAGAAAAAAATATTTTTTTAATAAAAGCTAATGTCATCAAATAATATTTAAATTTATAATACAGAACGAAACAAATTAAAAAAAGACTATAGGAGCACATCCTCAAAGTAGTTGGAGGTGGCGCTCAGATCTGAAGAGTGTCGATCGGTCGATTCGGGATTCCGTTGTTGCATCCCGAGAGCCAATCTTCTTTGCTCCAATGCTCTCTGCAGAGTCGGGTTTCCCACCGCCATCACGTCCAGCTGATCCTCAAAAAAGTCCAAACGATCCTGTTGGGAATCCATTCGAGCCTGCATCCGAGAAGTCTCCTGGTCCCATCTCGAAGATTATGACAAAGTCGCCCTTGCAACTTCGTTAACAGAGCCTATTCCCACCGTCCGTCCATTCGTTCTAGGAGCCACGTGTAAAAAACATATTAATACAGTTAATTATATTAAATTGTCAAATTAATTAAAATAATATTTTAAACTTTACCTCTTCGAAGATCCTGTCAATCTCTTCTGTTGTCAATTTGACGGGTAATCCATCGGGAGACTACTGGGTTAGTTGTGTCTGCTGCTCTTCAACCCGAGCAGCGACATCGTTGAAGAGTTTCTCGGATGCATGATTGACAAAAATCCCATCTGATGTGGCGTGAGTCATCTTGAATAGATCAGACATAGATGGTAAGACTCCGTCTTCTCAAGCTACAAACAGAAAGAATAAATTAAATTAAATGTTAAAATTAAAATTATTTAATAAATATAAGCTTAAAAGAATAAAAGTAAATATTACAACTAAAACTTACAGCTTCTAGACAAATCATGGCATGGGGTTTTTGTCCGGTTCTATGAAACATGAACAAATGACCATCTTTACCTTCGTTCTTCGGGAAGCGGAGCACGAGTTGGCCTTACGGATCGAGGAGGGTAGCTTCCAATAGGTGATGAGACCATCCCAAAAGTCCTTCTTGATCTCGATGGGCTTTCCCTCATAACTGTAGAACTCCCACTTGTCTTTCCAATCCGAGATGGTATTGCAAAGGCGGGTCATTGCTTTTGCAACAAATTTCCTCTTCACCCTCTCGGTGATTCCTAAGGACCAGTGTTACCTTTGCTGAAACAAACAAAATTTTGAAAAAAATTAAAATAAATAAATAATTATTAAAAATAAAAATTTATAATAAAAAAATTAACGTAAAACATATAAACCAAGTCGTCTTAACGTGATCTGGAGTCATGGTCCAGTTCGGATAGGACCTGTCGAAATATCCCTTGATCGTCTCTGAAATGCTCCGGCCAACACTAGCCCCAAACCTGAAAATAGAAACAATTTGTTAGAAAATTAAAATGATTTAAATTTCAAAATAATTAAAATTAGTAACTTACCAATAAGTACCCGACGATTTATCCGGGTCCAGAATATCCAAACCCTTTTGTCCAGGCTGGCAAGCAGATCCTCCACTGTATTTCTCGCGTATGGTGCAGATGGAGGAACACAAAAATATGGATGAACTACATCTGCTGGGGCAGGCTGAGGTGCAGCAGGTGGAACTGCTGGAGGAAGAGATGGAGGCATCTGAAGGGGTATCTGAGGTGCAGGAGGAAGAGGGCTCGAAGAAACTCTTTGAGATGTTTGAGAGTCAAGAACTGCCTCAGAAGATGATGGGCCGGAAGAAGATGTCCCGACACCGTCGCCAAACATCTGGGAATAAGTAGGTGGTGGGTGCTTCCTAGGAGCCATCTAAGTAAAAAAAATATTAGGATCAATTTAATTAAAAATCAAAACATAATCTTTGAATATTTTTCTGTTACCTAAACTAATCACCTATACTAATTACCTAAACTAACCACCTAATTAAACTAATCTAAAAAACGATTAGAGAGAGGATACCTTAGTAGGAGGAGAGGAGATAGGGAGGAATGAATGACGATTTCTGGTAAAAAAAAAGATTCTGGCCTCATGTATATATAAGAAAACAGGTTACTCGGAAATTCGTCGTAATGTACGATGAAGTTATCACACCCGCATTTTTAATTTTATGACAAAGTCACCACGCCCGGTTTTTTAATTTTACGACGAAGTTACCACGCCTAAGTTTTTAAGATTACGACGAAGTTACAAGGACACATGTTTTGACTGATTACGACGAAGTTACCACGCCCGTGTTTTGCTTACGACGAGTTTACTAAGAAATATATGAAACCCCAAAAATCAAATCCCTAAACCCCAAAGTTACTTATCAATAAGATCATCATCTCCTTTACACATTCATCCTCTTTATCAAATATCCTTAAACACTAAATTTCAAATTAATTTTTTGAAATCCAAAGGAATAAAGTATTATATAAAACAACATTTGTTAAACATACATTAAGTCTATTAGTTAACCGATAAAGAACAACATTTGTTGCAAATATTACATCATTCTGAATTGTTTGGGTTCTCATCAATATCAGTACAATGATCATCATCGCTTCCATCGAACTCGTCTTCACATGCTTTATCTGTCACATTTTCGGCTTCATTTTGACGGTTATACGAGTCAATTAGAAGGATTTCATCAGTTTGTTGATCAGGTACCTTAACTTCAGTGATAGCTTCTTCTTCTTGCAAAGGTGGTTCTTCTCCAGCAACAATTTGTCCACGAGGTGTAATTTTGATAGCAGCTAACTAGTTTATCCTGGAACTTCGAAGGCGAGGATATGGAAGGAAGCTAACTTGCTCGGCTTGGGAAGCTAAGATGAAAGGGTCAAATTTGTTGTATCTTCTTTCAAAATTGACATCCACAACACCAAATTTGTTAAACCGAACACCTTTGTTCACAACGGGATCGAACAAGTCACATTTGAAGAGGACACATTTTAGCTTCAATAACCCCAGAAATTCCACTTCAGTAATCTCCTGCAAGATTATGTAAAAGTCTATTTCGCCTTTGACACATATTCCGTAGTTACTTGTTGCTCGAGATCTCTCATACTCGTATGTTTGAACTGTAAAACCTCATGTGAAATACATAAGTATTGTGGTGACCTTCGTTACTGGATCTTGGACCAAATCGTGAAACCATACGGGTAATATGGATCGTCATAATCAACCTACAAAAAACAAAACCGTTAAAATTTCATATTAATTATATTATAGTACCAAAAGCTTGCTCAATATTTGAATAAGATTATTACTTGTGATTTGAACCACTTGACAAAGTGTTTATCTTTCCGTTTGTCCACCTCAGTTGCGGATATTCCTGGTATTGCTTCTTCAACTTGCGATACAAACATGCTGCAAATTAAATGAATGCATCACATGATATAATTAACATCATTTCATATAATTAACATACACATCAATATTTACCTTTCAAACGAACGCGTCACTGCATCCTCGCAGTTGAGTAGAATATAAGTGTGGACGCTATGCTTATCCTCTTCACTGGACCACCATACTTCTTTCAGTTTACCACCAAACCGTCCAATTTGGCAGAAAATGTTAGAAACACCATCAACTGCATATGTTGGCAGTACTCCACCATCATCATACCTTCTAGGAACTTTTTTCCTCGTACGAACTCTTGGAGAAAAGTAGTATGATGTGAAGTGAGATGTTTTTTTCTGTCAAACTCCCAGCAACTGTTGAACCTTCCAAATTTTCAAGATTTATTGCTTTCCTCTTCAAATGTTTCATGGCGTGCTCATACAGATACATCCATCTGTTATGGACAGGTCCAAGAAGCAATGCTTCGTTCGGGAGGTGGACAACTAGATGATCCATGACGTCAAAAATGATGGAGTAAATATCTTCTCTAGGTTGCATAAATATGATTGGAATGTTTTCATGAAGTTGTTAGATGACTTCTTCCTTGAACGCATGTGTGCTAAAGTCTCTGAAGAATGCTCTGATGGCTGTATATTGCAAAACTAACCCAATTAATAACATTTCATAACATAAATTATAAATTAATATTTACCTGCAAGTGCTTCATGTACATTTGTTGGAAGGAGCTCAGCAAAAGCGAATGGAAGTAGTTGTTGCATAAACACATGATTATCATGACTTTTCATTCCTGAGAACTTTTGAACTCGTTCAACACATCTTGACAGATTTGAAACATAAACATCAGGGAACTTAACTTCTGATGCAACCCAGCCAAATAAAGTCATCTTTGCTTCTGATGAAAAACAGAAGATGGGAACATGAACGTTTCCATTGCTCTTGATATGTAACTCAGTTCTTGAGCAACTATTAGGTAAGCCCATCCTTGACTTTTTGTTATCTTTTGTCTTCCTTGGGACGTTCAGTATTGTATTCATGATATTATCAAAAAAGTTCTTCTCTATATGCATCACATCAAGGTTGTGGCGTAAAAGAAGATCCTTCCAGTAAGGCACCCCCCCAAAATATACTCTTCTTATGCCAATTGTGAGGGACCCCATACCCATCATACATATTTCCAGGAACATGCCATTTTCCTCCACGCTTAACAGTTTCATGAGCTCCATAATTATCAATTTTCGCTTCAATCTGTTAGCCAGTGAGATATGGAGGAGGAATGTCTCTGGCAACTTTTTGAACCTAAAGAATGTCTTATTTTTTCTGTACGGATTGGAAAGGGGAAGAAATCGACGATGACAATCAAACCAACAACTCTTCCTACCATTTTTCAGTTGAAAATCATCTGTCGATCCAAGACAATATTGAGATAATCTTCCATGTGTTGTCCAGCCATATAGCATCCCATACACAGGAAAGTTTATCGTCCACAGCAGAACTGCTCGCATCATAAATTTTCTTTTTCATGGCACAATCATACGTCCTTATCCCTTCTGACCACAAGTTCTTTAGCTCTTATTTCAATGGTTGAAGAAAAACATCTAGCGACCGTTTTGGATGCTTTGGCCCATGGATTAATATGGTCAAGAATATAAATTCTTGTTCTGTGCACGTTTCCGGCGGTAGGTTGTACGGCGTAAAAATGACTGGCCACAAAGAATATTGTCTCCCAGATATTTCAAATGGACTAAATCCATATGTGCATAACCCAAGATAGACATTCTGAATATTTCTGGTGAAATCTTGGTCTACCATGTTAAAATGTTTCCACACTCTTGCATCTGATGGATGAGCGACCTCACCATCCCTCTGGACATGTTCTTCATGCCACCTCAGCGTTGCAGCATTCCTCTCAGATTGATATAAGGTTTCAACATGTTTGTAATTGGTACGTACCATATCCTTTGGTACGGTACCCTATTCCACCCACGTCCTTGCAGTTTGAATCGTGGTTTCTTGCAGAATCAATACTCTTCTAGCTCTCATCGTCTTTCCAGTAGATCATGCATTTGTCGATGCAAACATCTATCATCTCCGAAGGAAACCCAAGATTATAAACCAATTTGTGAATCTCATAATAAGATTCAGCTGACACGTTCTCTTCTGGCAAATACTCTTTAAACAACTCTGCCCATGCATCCATGCAACTCTCAGGTAAATTATGATCCGTTTTAATATTAATCATCCTAACTGCTAGAGACAATTTAAAGAGATCTTCTCTACAACTAGTTTAGATTGATTGATTTGCAGCATCTAGCATTTCATTGCATCCAAATTAGGTTTTTCTACATTTTCAGTTTCATCAGTTATTGTTGTAGTTGTTTCTAAAAAAAGCATCAGTAATCATGTAATGAACCCTATCATAATCTACCATCGGCTCTTCCTGATGGTAACTATATTCATTATGCAAATGATTCAGTTCTTCATTATTACAAGCATCCTCAAAATTATTATTACTACTACTAGTTACGTTTGCACCATAACCTTCTTCATGTTGATACCAAATATAGTATTGTGGTGTAAATTCTCTGTTTACTAAGTGCTTCCATACAGTTTCACTACGTAAATTTTTTGAATTCTTGCATTTCCGACAAGGGCAAAACATCTTACCGTTTTCCTGCATGATCTGTGTACAGTCCGCATGGTACGTGAATATTTCTAGCCCGCTCAAAAATGCATCCGTCACTCTACCGGCAGAATATTTATGCGAATACATCCAATTCCGTAACTTGTAAATATTACAGCCATCGACCATTTTTTCTTAGATTTTTTTTCTTGATTTTTTTCTTTGTATTCTTTTCTGTGTTGTTAGCATTGAGAAATGACATATATATAAAAAAATTTGAGTTTGGTAGGTGAAGGTGTAACAACTATTTTACAAGGAAATGTTTTACTAGGGGTTTACAAGTCCCTCACATGTGATTTACAACGTTTTTACAATGAATTTAGTAGGTTAAAGCGCACTGAATACATATTTTCACTTAAAATAACAGTAAAATGATTCATCGTAAAACCGTTTAAAGTTACAAGGAGTTTACGACGAATCTTCTCACTACAAGAAAACAGCGTAATTCTGACGGACATTCTGACGGAAAATGAGATCCTCGGAATATTCCGAGAAAATCCAAAATTTGGGTTTCCTCGGAATTTCCTCGGAATATACCGATGAAATACCGAGGAAATCATATCTCGGAAAAAACCGATGAATTCCGAGGATATATTATAGCCGTTAGAGAGCCGTTGGGGGATTTAAAAAAATCTGAGGATATTCCGAGGAAAGAGCCGTTGCCGTCGGGATTCCGTCAGAATTTCCTCGGTACTGTCGGCAGCATTTCATCTATAAATATCCACACCCCCAACCTCTTCATTCACTCCATTTCTTCATCCTCTCACATACTATATTTACACACGAATTTGATTGAAAAAAGCATGTCTTCTTCAAATTATTATCGTTCTTGGATCGAACGACCTCATTTGGATCCGAACACGAGATTGCTTACGGAAGAATACCAACGAGGTATAACCGAATTCATGGGGTTAGTTCAACGACAACCGGAAGCAGAAAGATTATGTTAAGATGTCCTTGCTCTAATTGTAAAAACAGAAAGATTATTAAAGAGTGGGATGTTTGGACTCATCTATATATGAATGGGTTTACACGAAGTTACAAAATTTGGTATCATCATGGAGAAACTGATTATGAATATGGTAGTACTAGCGAACCTCAGCCTGTGGTTAGGTTAGAAGAACCAATTAGAATGAATGTAGATTATGGTGTAGGTACTGAGCAGATGGTAAATGATCATTTTAGAGGGGAAGATTTACCCAATGCA
>NC_027750.1:39778565-39779257 GCF_000695525.1 Brassica oleracea var. oleracea
TCAGAAACTCATAGCTGGTCTTGGTTTATCGTATCAGGTAATAGATGTATGCAACGATAACTGCATGATTTATTGGAGGGCGGATGAACAGCGGATTACGTGCAAATTTTGTGGAAAGGCTCGTTATAAAGATACGAGTGGAAGAGTTCTTGTGCCATTTAAAAGGATGTGGTATTTGCCTTTGACGGAAAGGTTGCAGAGGTTGTATCAGTCTGAACGCACAGCGTAACCAATGAGATGGCATGCGGAGCATTCAACAAATGGTGAGATTAGCCATC
Organism: Brassica oleracea var. oleracea; assembly: GCF_000695525.1. NCBI lineage: Eukaryota > Viridiplantae > Streptophyta > Magnoliopsida > Brassicales > Brassicaceae > Brassica > Brassica oleracea. Next base: position 39,778,844 of record NC_027750.1, read on the forward strand.
CTTCAGATGCAAAAGCGTGGAAGCATTTCCAATCAACATATCCCGACTTTGCGTATGAGAGAAGAAATGTCTACCTTGGATTATGTACTGATGGTTTCAGCCCGTTTGGCAAGAGTGGAAGACAATATTCTCTATGGCCAGTCATTCTTACACCATACAACTTACCGCCAAACTTGTGCTTGCGACAAGAATTTTTGTTTCTCTCCATTCTCATTCCCGGACCAGAGCATCCTAAGAGATCACTTGATGTGTTTCTTCAGCCATTAATATTTGAGTTGCAACAACTATGGGATCAAGTGCGGGCTGTACTTATGTGGACAATAAGTGATTTTCCAGCATATGGTATGTTATCTGGATGGACAACGCATGGAAGGATATCATGTCCATATTGTCAAGATAACAGTGATGCTTTCT
>NC_027750.1:39780237-39781666 GCF_000695525.1 Brassica oleracea var. oleracea
GTAATTAAATATACATATATCAATTATTCATAATGATTCATCATCATCATGTGTATTAATAACACTTATTTACAACTTAAATAATTTTTTAAATGTTACAGGTTTGTTATATCAAGTACCCCCGGGTTAGGAACAGAGATGATCCATGGGTCACTGTTACTTCACTCAACCCGATAGGCTGAGTTCAGGGAAGTTCTAAGCTGGAAGACCCACTACAACCAAGCACATCCGGTAACTTAAATGCATCAGAAGATTTAGCTGCAGTTGGCCTTGTAGTCGATTTAACCGACTTTGGAGAGGAAGCCGTCGTTTACGTAGAGGGTGAACCAGAGATTGGAGAGTTTCACCAAGATCCAGATTCAGATTCATCTGGTGATGATGACTCGGAAACAGAATATCATCGCCTTTTTTTTTTAATATAAGAATACCGAGGAAATTCCGAGGGATAATAGGATTTAGGGATTTCCTCGGAATTTCCTCGGAATAGCCCGAGACTTTTCCAACGATTTAGGGCTTTTCTTTTAGGGTTTCTGTTTCCTCGGAAAAGCCTCGGAATATTCCGAGGAAATTCCAAGGAAAAACTAGTGTTCCTCGGAATTTCCTCGGAATATTCTGAGGCTTTTCCGAGGAAGTAGGGTTTTTAAACCGAAAACAACGTTTTACGGTTTGAATAACACTTATATAACCCTTATTAAATATTCTTTTTCCTCGAATTAATGAAATATCCGAGGAAATTCCGACGGATATTTAAGTGTCCGTCGGAATTTCCTCGGAATATTTTTATTTAACCGGGTAAACCAGCCGCCAAATATTTTGCGAAAATTGAAATTGAAAATACCGAGGAAATTCCGACGGATAGTTTCCGTCGGACCCTAGGTTTTATAAACACGAAGCACTTCTTCCCCATTTCTCTCTTCTTCCTCCGGCGTTCTCTCTCTTCTTCTGGCGATCTCCCCCTTCTCTCGCGACGATCTCTCCGGCGAATCCTCTCTATTCCTACACAAATCATGTAAGGACCCTATCCCCCTTCTCTTACACAAATCATGTAAGGACCCTATCCCACTCTCTTAGGTTCTATTTGTTACGTTTTTATGTAGATTTGATGATTTTAGAATTTTTTGATAGATTTTTGTTAGGGTGATTGGTTAGGATTGTGATTTGGTTGTGTAATAGGTTTTGAATTGTGATTTGGTTGGATAATTTATTGTGTTGAATTGATTTAGAACTTTTTTATAATTTTTTCTTTTTTATAATTTTTTTTATTTTTTTTGTATTTATAAAATCGATTTTGGATTTTACAAAACGTTTTTTGTATATAAATTCGATTTTTGGATTTACAAAAGATGATTTCATATTTATAAAAATATTTGTATTTATGAAAACTAATTTTGTATTTATAAAACATTTTTTGATTTATAAACACTATTTT
>NC_027750.1:39781796-39782257 GCF_000695525.1 Brassica oleracea var. oleracea
TTAATATTTATTAAAACTATTTTTAAATATGTTTTTTTTAATTTACAAGTCAAATGATGATCAGACCCAGGTGATCAGACCCGGTCTCGATCTCGTCGTGCCTCACCACGAGGTCGTAGTGGTACGGGGAGCCACTCTCAGGGTTCGTCCAGCCACTCTCGGGGTTCGTCCAGCCACTCTCGGGGGTCGAGCAGCCACTGTCGGAATTCTTCTTTTGCCGCTCCGGTTTTTGCTCCCGCTGCTGCACCCCCTCACGTTGCTGCACCCCCTCCCACTTCTGCACCCCCTCCCGCTCCTCCAGTCGTTCCGGGAGTGATGCCTGTTATCCCAGTTGGTTCAACAGCCCGGTCGTGAGCATCTTCCCTATCTCACTCCGTGTCCAAAGGGACGACGTCAAACATGGTAATTAAAAGTCTTTTTTTTTCCTTTCATTAAAATTTGATTCATTATTAATAATTTGT
>NC_027750.1:39782624-39784731 GCF_000695525.1 Brassica oleracea var. oleracea
CGGCGTTGGAGCAAAAGATGGCGGATCAAGAGGCGGGATGGGATGCAACGAGGAAGCAGAACGAGCAAATGATGGCGATGATGAAGAGGATGTACCCGAACGAGCAGTTCCCGTAGTTTCTTTCTTTTCTTTTTTTCAAAAACTCTGAATGTTTTATTTTGGTATATACAACTTTGAATATTATCTAATATGTTTTCTATTTCAATTTTAATTTTATATTTTTGAATTTCAATTAAAAAAAATAAATTTTTAATTTAAAAAAAAAATTTATTTTTGGGAATATTCCGAGGAAATGTATCCATCGGGATATTCCGACGACAACTTCCTCGGAATATTCCGAGGGCATATCTCCTCGGAATATCCCGACGGATACACTTCCTCGGAATATTCCAACGGCAAAGGTTTCACGGAATATTCCGACGGCCGAGGTTCGTCGGAATATTCCGATACCTCTTTTCTCTCGGAATGTTTCCGAGGACCGTTCCATCGGAAATATCCGAGGAGATACCGACGAACAGTCCTAGGAAATGTTTCTTCGGAATGTCCTCGGAATCTTTATTTCTCGGTATTCCCTCGGAATTATCCGAGGAAATTCCGAAGAAATTTTACTTTCCGACGACAAATTTCCGACGACCATTCTCGTCGGTATGTCCTCGGAATGGTATGTCCTCGGAATACCGTTATTCCGAGGACATACCGACGATATTTGTCGTCGGAATACCGGTGTTTCTTGTAGTGTCTCTTTCGACGTAGTTTCGTCGTAAAGATATAACGACATTACGACAAATCTTTTTCCATGTAATTTTACAACAACGTTACGATGAAAATACATTTTGTCGAAACGTAGTCGTACTTTAACGGTACTTCTTCCTCAATACAACCATGTTTTCTTGCAGTGGATATATCACATCACATCGCCGTTCCTTTTATTTCATCGCTTATTCTATTAAATAATGCATGCTAAGAGAGGAAAAATATTGAGATGTTGCACTTACTATTCCGCTTTACGTTATCAGCAACCATAGTGTCTTCACTAAAGACACATGTAGGCTGTAGATGATATTTTATATGCTGGTAAATCATATACCCCTGTACTAGCCCTTAACACTATTAACGAACCTCAAAAGTGATTTATGGAAACTCACACGAAAAGAAACCTATAGAAACTACACTTACGTTTTTTATAGTTGACATTGTTGAACGAAACTACACTTACGTTTTTTTAATTATTTTACAACAAAATATCATGTTATGGTGTGTTTAAGAGTATATTATATTTAAGTGATATAGGATATATGTATTAATATATTTTCAAAAAATAAAAATATGACAAAATCCAAACTAACAATATCGTTAGCCTATCTACATAAACCCAATTTCAAAACACCATTTATGGAATAAAATGCAAGATAATCTTTTGCTTTTATTAGTTTTAATTTTTCCATACCAAATTCAAACAGTAGCTTCACAAACACGAAGTTAATATCTAATAACAATATTTCTATTCTAACAACTAACTAACTATATTTGTTATTTGAAGCGTATAGTTTGTAACAATGTAGATACAAAATGTATCTTATATATTAAAACAGAAGTCACAACTTTGATTCATGTGTGAATTTTTTAAAAATGGACCTAATACACTTATTCCTAGAAAGTCATGTTACATTTAATCTCTAATCTTATCATTTAAATTTTGGGCATACCAGAAATTTTTATTGGGCTATCAATAATTAGATTTAAACAATAAATGATCCATTGGATTTGTAGATAGTATAAATTAAATAAATATACTTTAATGTCGTAATACTATACATCCATATGTTAATTATTTAAATATTTTTCGATGTTAACTTTTAAAATTATAAAAAAAAAATTTAAAATAACAAAAATCATATTATCTAACAATGATTAATCTTTACTAACTTAAACCAGTGAAAACAAATTTTAAACTATATAGTTTATTTTAAAAATTAAACAAAAACTAAATGTTTAATTATTATCTCGATAATATAAATCTATGAAGCGAAAAGTTTAATTTTTAAAAAACTTTCTAAATTTGTAAAATGTTACAATATTTTTGAATATGACAATAAAACAATATTTT
>NC_027750.1:39785087-39820695 GCF_000695525.1 Brassica oleracea var. oleracea
TAACATTAGTAAATTAGATAATTCATGTATAAAATAAACTTACCTTAAACTTTTTATATATATATATAGTTATTATCTTAAATGAATAAATATAAAAAAATATTGATAAAGAAAATATAGCGCTTTGAATTACGGGTCAGAATCATAATAATTAAATAAAAAATAATTTTAATATATATATATATATTAAAAAATACCAAATATATGTGATGATTTGAAATAATCAATTAACTTACAGTATGAAAACTATCAAATTGTTATATTTAAAATAATTATATATAAACATTTAAATATATATAAGTAACTTAAAAAATATATTCTAATTATGTAAAATATATATAAACATGAAAATTAATACCCGCACGGTTGTGCGGGTCCAAATCTAGTTCTGATCATTAAATTGGTATATTCCAAGTAATATTTTGAACTACAAAAAATGTTTGTCACCTACACGAAGTATAGTCTAATATAGTGGAAACCATCCAAAGTATTGGAATATGTCACTAACTACACAATGTTTATGTTAATACATGCCACATATACAAAGTTAAACTTAATATGGTGGCAACAAAACAATTAGGTTTAATTGATTTTAAGCTTAGTTAGTGAGGTCATTCTGTAATTTAATAAACCTAAACCCAGATTAACAAAGCCCGACCCGACCCAACCCATAAACCGACCCGGCATAACTATTCTTTCCCCAAAATTGATTTACTTAGGGTTCAAAAGAAAAAAAAAATTAGGGATTTCAAAAAAGAGAGATTGAGAGAGACTTGAGAGATAGATAAGAGATCGATTTCTTCGTAATAGAGACAGTGAGGAAGTCAATTTTAGAATCACGATGAGGTAATAGAAACAGAGAAATGGAGTCAATTTCAGATTTTAGAGATATAGCCATTCAACTCCACTCTAACACAAATACAAAATAAAAAACTTCTTAAGGTACTCCATAATACAGGATTCACAATTATTTTGTACCTTGCATCGTTCACACCCATAGGATCTTTGACCCGGATTTTTGTCTATCCAAGCTTGAGAGATCTTAGCCGACAACCCACAGTAACAAAGCACATTCCCTTCAGTTGCCTTGCTCTTTCGCTTATTGCTCGATCCTCCACCAAATTTCATCTTTCTTTCTCTTTGTCTTTTTCTGTTTTAAAAACCGATATGAACCCTAACATGTAATGAAATCGAATTGGAGATAAAATCTTCTAGGGTTTATGGGTTGGCCGGGTTGGTTTTTGTTAATTTGGATTTAGGTTTATTAAACTACATAATGACCCCACTAACTAAGTTTAGAATCAATTAAATCTGATTGTGATGTTGCCACCATATTAAATTTCAAAACCACTTACCCATTCGCTATATATACAACCATTTCAACCTTATGTATAACACGAGAATAAAAACAATATCTCATACAGAATGTCTTCTAAAAAGGTATTGTCATATCTTTCTGAAATTAAGCTTCAGAACAACTTGGTGCATTCAAGCTAAGGTCATTCACACATGGAAGGAATTCAATGACTAATTTGGTGAAACATTGTAGATAATTTTTTCAAAAAAAAGGTTAACCAAATTCCATATACTACTCTTTGAAACTTTAAACCATAATATTGTTATTTTTAGATATCGTGGAGTTTTAATATTGTTATCTTTTAATGTTTGTTTTAGGGTGCTAAATTGTAATGCTCTTTGTAACATGCCGCTTTTGTGAATCCTTCTCTTTCTCTGGGAAGAAGTAATCCCACATCATTTTGTACATTTTTACAGGTATTATCAAATGGATATCAAAACATATAGAACAAGCAAAACAGTTAATTTAAAAAGCTCAAACAAAGTCATAGAATAAAAACAAGAGTTACAGCTGTTATGTTGTCTCTGTCCGTCACTTTTGCAAATCCAGAAACAAATAATAAAAAGTAACAGAAGATACAATACATAATTTTAGCTTTTAAGATAAGATCAATATATAAATAATTAGTATATAACTCATATATCATTTAGGTAAAATTTAATTAATGTATATTATAAGAAAATAAAAAGTAAAAATATGTTTAAATCAATGTTTTAAGACTCGGTCCAGACATTAGACTAATTATTTTAAGTCTTTGGGTTATTGGGTTGACAGCGGGTAAACCATAGATCAATAGTTTAATTCATTTTAATATATGATTATATATATATCAATTTAAAAATACAAAAAAAAAATGTTAAAAATAGTAAAGTTTTTAAATATATTTTTGCTATTTATTTTCATTTTACATAATTACAAAATAATAATTTAAACAATTTTTTGTAACAAGTTGGAGTTACAATACATAATAAAAATATTAAAATTAAATAGTATCTAAATATCTAATGCAAACATTAAATTAACTTAAATTTTTAAATAACAACTTAAAAAATTGGGTTACGTGTCAACTGAAAATTAAGAATTTTCTATGGCAATTGGTGACAGGGTGTATAGCAGTTAAGAAGAACCTGCATATGCGAGGGATACCTTGAGATATCTGTTGTGCAAGATGTGAAGCCGAGGAGGAATCGATCAACCATGCATTTTTTGAATGTCCTCCTGCACTTCAGGTGTGGGCTCTTTCCAAGATTCCAACAAATTCAGCTATATTCCCAACAAGTTCTCTCTTCGTGAACATGGATCATCTTTTTTGGAGAGTGGTTCCACAGTTAGAGGATCATCAGTTTGCATGGATACTATGATACATCTGGAAAAGAAGGAATAATAAAGTCTTTAGTAATCTGGATGTGGATCCTCTGGATACCCTTAAACTGGCAGAAACAAAATCTACACTCTGGGCTGATGCACAAATATTGAATACCCAAAAGAGGAATCCATAGGTAGACAATACGATTCTTCCGTCAATCCCAGGAATATGGTGTTTTACGGATGGTTCCTGGAAGGAGAATGATATTTTTCTGGTCAAGAATGGTACAGTACTTTAGAAGGATTTGAGGGTTTGATGGGGGCAAGGAATGTTTGGGCTTCCCTCTCTCTTCTTCATGCAGAGATGGAAGCTTTACTATGGGCAATGGAATGTATGAAAAACTTACGACAATTTCAGGTTACGTTTGCAACGGATTGTTCTCAATTGGTGAAGATGGTTTCAGAACCAGAAGAATGGCCAGCGTTTGCAAGTTATTTGGAGGATATAAACAGCCTGAAAGAGGGTTTTTTTTCGAGCAGAGATTATCTATGTACCAAGAACGCATAATAAGAAGGCGGATAGCTTAGCCCGTAGCGCTAGGAAGGCAACATCTTTTGTAGTTCACATGGATCAAGATCTCCCAGTGTAGTTCACAGAGTCAATATGAGTCTTTAATCTTGATGACAAAAAAAAAAATTGGGTTATGTATCAGTCATCCATCGGTTTAACTTGTTAACCTCAAGTCCTAGCAGATTTTTCTCTAAGTTTTATAGAGTTTTTAAGTAATTAATATTTATTAAAATCCAAACTGAATTGCATATCGGATCATCGTATTTGCCGGTTCGTCTACTGATCTAGGTTGGATATAAGGGCGTTGATTTAAACAGAAAATAATTCATACAAATTAATAAAATACTTGTAACGTTGGTAATAAAATATTTAGTTATAAAATATTCTATGTAAATGTTTCAATGCGCGGATTAAGATCTAGTAGACACTTAAGAGAGGAGAATCTCTGTGCTCAAAAGCGCACTTTCTAATATCATACACTCCTAAATTTGTTCTTTAAAATCGTTAGAACAAAGAGACTACAATCATGTAAACTTCTTCTTTCTCTGGTCGACACGGAAATTAAAAGAAACAAAAAGTCAAAGTAAGCAATTTGCTTTGAGAATGAGTCTATTTTCGCAGATCCTCTAGTCCTTTTTTTTTTTTTGCTAAATTGTAAATGTCATAGATGAAAAAAAAATTTTACAAAGTACAGACCTTAGTTCTGCACTATCTTGACAAAAAAGAATGAAAACAAGATGGGACAAAAGAAATAAACACCAACAAAAGATAGATAAACTAGTATTATCTCAACCAAAGGGTCATGAGAGGCCTGAAGCGCTTGTTGTGTCTCCTGGAGGAAATGATGTTTCTGATCTCCCTGTCTATACCATGAAACACAATAAAAGGTGAAATTGATCTCTAGTCCTTTAAATAACAAGAACATAACTAGCAAACTATATATATATATATATATATATATATATATATTGCATATGAAGCTAGAATTTGCGAAGACGTGCTCATATATATGGTCGGATTTAGCCAATACAGGTTGCACTAGACGCAGAGCCGTGCTCACTATGTTACAAGAAAGGCAATTGCCTTAGGCCCCCAACTTACATCCTATATTTTGGGGCCCCTATTTTATTATTTCATTCAACTTTTTATAACTTTATAGATAAATTTTCCTATTAGCTTTGATATATGCAATATTTTTGTTGCTATTAATTTATTTACACTATCTGGATATATTTCATATTATGCTATTATAAAATTTAAGATTTTAACTTTCATATTTATTCCTAAAATATTTCTGTCTTCATTTTTTAAGTTTTGTTTCAGGAATTAATTATTTGTTTCATATTTATGCTCTTGTAGTTTTATTTGCAATCTTGTAATAATACATTTTAAGTTGCCTTTTAGCCTATCTAAATCAACATATATTTAATTAATTATTACAAATCGTTTTAGATAAATTTTGAATATTTGTATATATGTTTTTACCTTTTGTTTAGAAAACTGAATAGCTTATATAATTTTTAAGAAATTTTATGTTTGGTTCTTCATATATATATTTATAAATATTAAATATATTGTTTTGTAGAATATTTGTGATAAATGTTTATTACTAAATATATTGTTTTGTAGAATATTTGTGATAAATGTTTATTAGGCCCTCAACACCTAGGCACGGCACTGACTAAACGTTTCCAGATTTTACCAAGAATCATTACACACATGTATTGTAAACAAATAGCATGCATATATTTGTCATGATCACTTTTTAGATGCATATATGAGAAGCCTATTACAGGTTTGGTTGTAAGTGAAAATATACTAATTCAGGTATGAAATACATTATAAAGGTTTGACATACTACTAACTTTAGCTACGGATTTGAGTCTTTGCAAATGTATTAGACTATCTTAAATCAAAATCGACATAAACATAAATTTGGGTTTGGGTATACAAAATGTATGTGGTAAAGTACTTATAAGGATTTCTTGAGAATTGGACCAAAAAAATTGCAGTTGAAAACCCAAGACATTCACCGAAACGTCTTCAAAGCCAGGCTTAATGAAAATTTCATAAATGAAATTAAACTGATATCAACTTAAAATCGATGGAACACGAAGTTAATGTGAAATAAGTTTCAAGACTGACAATTTACAGTTTCAGCTAATCTCTAACATATATATAGATGTTCATGCACTTTTCTCTCTTATAACACCAAAGATAAACTAGAAGCAATAATGAAGACCTCCATTGTCTTCGTCGTAGTCATTCTCTCCATTTCTGCTATCTCCTTAGCCAAGCAGAGCCCTCCGGAAGCTTGCATAAGAAGTAACATTGCCCGGTCACTCTCTCCTCCTTCAAAAACATCTAATTTCGAGGTGTCAGACGAATTGTGCAGAGATGAGGCACGAGCCATCATGTACTACTTGAGACTTAACAAAGAGTTCCCACCATACTACGTCCAGGCGTTGTGCAATATATTTGGAGATGATGAAAAGAAAGTGAAGGTATACGTTACTAAGACATGGTTGAATCATTCCAAGAAGCTCCTCAATAGCTTAACATGCATGAGAAGAACCACCCTGGTAACCAAGATTAAGAGCCCTGTGGAAGATTGCATACGAAGAAAAATTGCTCTATCACTCTCTCCTTCGCCTTCCCACACATCTCATTTCGATGTTATGAAAGACCAGTTATGCAGACACGAGACACGCATTATTATGTTCTTCTTGAAAATGAACGGGAAGTTCCCAACTTACTACGTTGAGGCATTGTGCAATATATTTGGAGGCGACGACAAGAAAGTGAAAAATTACGTTATGAAGAAATGGTTGGATCATTCGGAGAAGCTCATCAATAGCTTAACTTGTGTTTCTTGATAAAAGATAATATAATTTTGATGAATCAAAACAATTCAAAAAATTTAATAGGAAAAAACAATTAACTGCTTTTCTTCACTACAGTTAAAAAAACCGGATTGAATACTCCTGGTCCAACATTGTATTAAATGCTCAAAAACAAAATACTGATGATCAATGATTTTTTTCATTCCATTAATATCTTCCATCTTATTATTTTCTAAATCTATTTTTTAAATTGTTCATACCCACTATTTTTCTTCAATTTTTAATTCAATTTTTGTTTAATTTGAAATCAGCAGATACGAGTTGAAGACACAAGTGAGATGGTGAGTTATTTTGAAAGATATTTATTGATCTGTTTGTATATGTGTCATCTCGTTTTTGGTCTTCTCCTTTTATTGTTGACTTTTTTCTTTTTTTCTCCAAGTCATCATGTTTCTTTGACCGCTTTTAACTCAATTAGGTTGGCATTTGTTTGCTGGATGGGCCTTGTCCAATGGATGCAATTCATCCAACAATAAACCTCCATCTTATCGCGAGAGACAAAATCAATCTCGATGAATTTGCAAGAGTATGTTCTAAGAGTAAAGAACTCGGCACTTGCCTTTCGAATGAATCCAAGCTTCCATCTTGGCGCATTAGTAGGCTGCAATCCGCTTCACCGTGAACTATCCTAAATCATAGCAATAATATGAATAAACTGCAAGAGAGAGAAGGGAATCAGAAACAGTCATACCCCTATAAACCGCAGGAAATCGTTTCAATCTTTTATACTTATAGATGCCAAAGAGAGAGAGAGAAGGGAATCAGAAACATACAGACTTTTACCTTCCAGACTTGCAGAAGGAATCCGATCTAATGTATACCAAGCCCCAAAACAAGCAAATTAAGCTCAATTAGGTTGGAGATCAGCTTTGGTTCCTTCAAACATTCTCAGCAAGTGTGGGTAAGGCACGTGATCCACTTTGGTATCTCTAATACACTCTGCAGTCAATAAATCAAAGAGTGGTACTAGAGAGTGGTTAGATTATAAGATTAATAAATAAACTAAATATCAGTACACCTCCCCCTAGACTTAAATTACACTATCCCTAGTGTATATCTAGTCGAAGTTTGGTGAGAATATAAATTAAAAGTACACAATTTAACAAGGAAGAACGATATAACTGCTTGCTGATGTTGATTGTAGATCAACACAATCAAGTGTTTGTCGATCGAATCTGGTGTAGTATTGTCGATCGAAGTCGACCAGGTCTCATCGGTCTGGTGTTGTATTGTCGATCGATGTCGACCAGGTCTCATCGGTCGATAGGCTGAGCTATCGTCTCCTCGGATCTTTTTAATAAATTAAATACGAAAATCAATAATAAATCTATACATATAAAGGAGGGTTTCCTTCACTCTTAGACAATCCAAATCAAATTCCATGTCACTAAGTCGGAGTCTGTGGTGGCGACACGTGTCACGGTCAATCAAAACTCAGTGTTTCATTTATTCTTGAGTTCAATGGGTTTTATGTGTTTACTACGGCCCAAATACATCTTCTCCAAAAAAATATTATACGAAACCTAGGGAAAGTGGCCGCCGTGCAACAATTCACGTTCAGTCAACTGTCAATAGAAATCCAACGGTTTCTCCGATGACGAACGATTCCGATCAATGTCCGTTGGAAGCCATCGTTTTTGGAGAATAGACTTCTTTAATCCAGCACTGTCACGAAAATTAACTTGGTTTATGCATCTTCATTAACATTCGCATTAATACATATTCTCCACTTATCACACGATCTCACATTCAATGAATCCCTTCATTGATTCCTTTTTGTTAATCCTCCATTATAAATATGAAATTTTTCTTCCAACAAAATCATCGGTTCATTTCTCTTAATAAATAACACAAAATGTGATGAAAATAGATCTATTAAGCCCATGATTGTACTTAATAGATTCTGACAGAAAAGTGATAAGAAACATAAGAAATGAGGTGAGAAACATAATAAACAGAGAAGAAGAAAAAGAAGGAATAAGATAAAAGAGGGGAGATAACTTTTTTTTTTGTCAACATTTTCCAATTATGGAAAAGCCCAAAGACTTTTACATGGTGAAACAATATTAAAACACATCCAACCCAAATACAATTTAAAATTTAGCCCAATAATTAACCCAGTTTACAGATCGAGTAGTCATTCCACGTATCCCCCCCCCAACTGCTATCAGGCATGATGACACGCGTCCACTTAATTGCGCATGAGTTTGGAAGTTGCGACACGACATATTAATTTTAATAATGCTTATGCATCTTTGTTTAGTTTCACGTATTAGGTTATTTCTGTTTTGGATATTCCCAATTATGTGGGCACTTTAAGTTTGTTTCAAATTATATAGTTTATTTGCACTCCGGTATAAGTTATTTTTTTATACAGGTGTTTAAATTTTATTTGTCTAATCTAGGCGAAAATGAATTTATGTATAATATGACCGACCAAATTTAGAGACTACCATTTTCTATTTAAACAGCCAAATCACTTTTTTTTTTGGGACATTAACGGTGAGATTATATTTCAATACTAGAATGGTCCACGTATTAGCTGACTTGAAATACACGGGAAGCATTATGCAGGGCGTCCTCTGTTCCACTAAAAGCGTTTAAAGTGTAAAAAAAAATATTATGTATCACATGATCTATAAAAAACACAGGTACTAAAAGAATATTATTACAATATTCATTATTTATAATGGAATGTTTACTGCAGTTATTTATTATTTGTTATCATGGTAACACATTCACTAAACAAGTAGACAATAAGCTTTTTTAAAAAAAATTCCATGTAGGAAAATATACACATTGAACGATTTAATGAAAAGTTTGGATATTATAGCTGATTAAGTGCATAAATTGATTAGTAGATATTAATAACTTCTTGCCAAAACAAAATGACGGCCAGATAATTGAATAGTCAATTTCAGATATGAAACGAACGCACCCAAAAACTACTGATACTTGTGTAACATATAAACCGGTTAACCAAAACTCGAATCATATAAACGATAGGGCCACAAAATGTACCCTAAAAGAAAAAAATAGGTTAGTCTCCTTTAAAAAGGTACTAAAAAAAGATGTTCATATTTGCTTGGATCAAAATTTGGAAGCCTTTATAATAAATATTTAAGGCATTTGACATACGGAAACTCTGTTCATCTGCTATCTCTGATCCGGTGTTTTAAATACTGACTGCATCACTTTCATCACAGGAACAACATCCAATGTGTTATCCAACAGTTTTAAGCTTCGACGAAAACATCGTTTTCAAAGCTAGAAATGCTAATATTTTGAAAATCTTGATTATGTTTTATTTTAAATTTCGTCAACAGACGACTCTCTCTTATCTTAGAGTTTTACATTTCCCGTTCTGATGAAAACCATCATATTAAAACTTAGACATAAGTCAAGTTAGTGGTTTCAAATATAGAGTCCCTAATATGTATTTTCTGTGTTCCAACAGTTTAATATATACATGGAATATATTGTACTACCTTATTCACACAACAAATAAAATAAATATATTTCGAATAAATCAACACAACTGGTGCGTGACAAAACCGCATAAAATAAAATCTATACACAATAAATTATTCTATCATAATTACAAACGCAAAAACATAATAGTAATAATTAAAAAAAAATAACTAATTTTTACATCCATAATATTGTTAAGTAAAAATAATCATTCACATATTCTGTTGAAAAACACTATATATTAATAAAAATTCAAATAGTATACTCTTTTTAGTAATCCATAATTTTTATTGAAAATACAATGCAACTATTAAAATCAAAATTTAGATAATTAGTTAGTTTTATATGGTATATGTTTTACTGTAAAAGATATATATATATATATAGTCTTCAAAATCCAATGCAAATATATCTTCGAATGTTTTTCTAATCATTTGTATTTTATTATAAATATTTAAACTTCAATCACATAATTTCAATGGGAATTTAACAGTTATAACTTATAAACATTTTTAAAAGTTAAAAACATAACAAAAATGAAAAAAAAAACTAAAACAGGTTAAAAACCCTGAGATTTTTAGCCTACAATTTAGTCTTACATCTTAATCACAACTTACACAATATTAATAACTTCTCACTTATATATATATATATATAATCGATTATAATAAATATAAAATGCACCAAATAAGTTATTATATGATAATAACTTTGAGTACAATAACATGAATACTCAACAAGAAATGATGTAGTGCCACCTCATTAAAAAAAACATAACTAATTATCAACATAGCGTTATTTAATCTTCAAAAAAAAAAACCATGTACAAAATTTAACTAATGTTTATATTTTTAATTAATAAAATTTTACATTAAATATTTACTCTAATAATTTAAATTATTTTCAAATATTCATCCCGTCAGTAGGGCAGGACATCCCTAGTTCAAAATAAAACTGAGTGAAACTTACCTAATGGTGGGTTGGCTCCCATTCAGCACTTTGGTATAGTCATTTAGCTTGACTTTGGAGGTAGGTTGGCTACTTGTTGGGAAACAAAAACAAGTGTCTACATCTTCTTTCCCAATCTGAAACCATGTACCAACAAAGGTTCTAATGGCTTCAACTCCTCTGGTCCACTGGTTTTTAGTATCTCCTTATCAACCTCATTAACATGCCACTACAAGAAAACACGCGAAATCCGACGGCCATATTCGTCGGAATTTAATCGGAATGACCATATTCCGACGACATTCCGACGAAAACCGTCGTCGGAAATATCTGGTCGGAATAAAAAAGTTCGTCAGAAATTCGTCACAAAATCCGACGAAATTCCGACAAGTACCGACAGACAATATTCCGACGGATATTCCGACACATTTTTCATCGGAAGAATTTCGTCGGTAATTGGTCAGAATATATTTCCGACAAATCGTCGTCAGAAAAATGTCCGACAAAATTCCGACGATGATGTTACTCCGATATTCCGACGACGCCTGAATCCGTCGGAGTTCCCGACAGCCCGTATCCGTCAGAAAATTCCGACGGACTTTTTCGTCGGAAATAACCGACGGACTGTTTCGTCGGAAATATCCGACGGACAATTTCGTCGGAAATATCCGACGGACTGTTTCGTCAGAAATATCCGAAGGACAATTTCGTCGGAAATATCTGACGGACTGTTTCGTCAGAAATATCCGACGGACTGTTTCGTCGGAAATATCCGACGGACTGTTTCGTCAGAAATTTCCGACGCATCATGTTCGTCGGAATATTCCGACGTTACTTGCCGTCGGAAATTTCCGACGGAGAAAGTTTCGTCGGAATATTTTTTTTTTTATTATTTCAAATAATTTAATTAATTTTTTTTATAAATCAATAAAAACTGAAATTAAAAATAATATTATACAAAAACGTTTTACATAAATTAAAAAAAAACATTTTCAAGTTATTAAACATACATAAATTAAAAAAACATTTTTAAGTTTTTAAACAAAAAAAAAACTAAAATTCATTGGAATTCATCTGGGAACAAACGCTTCATCTTGTCAATGATTTCGTTGTTGGTCTTCTTCTGATCTGCCCATTCCGCAAGAATTGTAGCGTTCTGCGTCTCTAACGCTTCAATCCGCTCATCCTTGTTCTGCAGCTGCTCCATGATCATGGTATCTGTGTATGGAGTTTGTGAAGAAGAAGGACACGACGAGCCAAACCGACCAGACGTCCTTTCTTCCTTGGAACCGTCTATATAGAAAAAAATTAAATATTAGTAATCAAATTAAAATAATAATGAAAGGAAAATTAAAAAGTTACCTGTTCCACCATTTCGTTGATTTGAAGTCGGCAAAGGTCGATGGAAGCTGCCGTAGAATCGTCATCAGAGTTCTAGGAGTTCTGCTTTTTTGGTTTGCACCAAATCTATGACATCTTTGATGAGAGAATCCTGAATTTCGCCTGTCTTCTTGTTAGTATATGCTTCACTCATGACATCAACATGATCAACGGGATTACCGCCATTTGCCTCAACCTAAACACAAAGTTAATCAATAAATATGTAAAAATATTAAAAAATATATATTTTAAATAAATAGAACTTACAAGCTGATCCTCCTTAGAAGACATACTGCAAGCCCCGAGGTTGTGGACAAAAACACCTTTCCCGCCACGATCACTGTTGCGGTTGGCTGCATTTCTGGCGGACTTTTCCTTAGTCTCCTGCTTCCCCCAATGCACCTGCAAGTCCTCCCAAACTTTGGTTTTGATATTCTTCGGTATCTTGCCCTTGAGCCATAGTTTCTTCCACTCGTAGATCTGGTTCGTATAGGACTCCGCGACCTTCTCGTGGAAGGCCAGACGAACAGTTTCGGTATGCCCATACTCCCAATTGAATTGTTGCTACAAAAAAACCGAAATTAATAAATAAATTAAAAAATTAAAAGTAAATTTTTTTTTGAAAATTAAAAGATTACCGCAAAATTACGGAACCATATCTCCTTTTCTTCGGAAGGCATCACACTGTAGGTCTCGTATCCTTTGCGGAGCAAGGAATACATCATTGCATTAATGCAGGCGGTAATGCCGTTGTGTGACTTGTTGAACCTTAAAAAAAAATCAAAGATTAAGTTAAAAAATGGAAAAAAAAACATAGATTATATTAAAAAAAGAAGAAAAAAGTTACCACGTAGTATATCCTCGTGGTTGGGGATGATGAAGCACCTTGAGATGATCTCGACAAGGTTGTCGAACCAATGTCACAACTGGCATGACACCGGGCTCATATCGAGTAGATGGATCTTGAGGTGGAGCTGCAGGAGGAGGAATCGAATTTTGCTCCTGCGATGATTCCGATACATGGGAACTACTCCCTGAATGAACACACTTCCGAGGTACGGGACGACGCTGTGCTGCTGGTGGTCTATCAGGACCGTCAGACCTACAAAATAAAATCCGTCAAAATTAGTCATATATATAAAATGAAAAATATTATAAATGTTTATAATTCTTAAAATCTAAATATAACTTAAAAAAATGTTTCTAATTTTGTAACAAGTTCATATAAACATATATACTAATAGTAGTAAAATGCTTTTATATCATTTAAATGTTTATAATCCCAAAAAAATAATAAGTTTTATAAAAATGTTTATAACTTTGTAAAAACGTTGATGTATATTAAAAAAAAATATATATAATTAAAACGTTTTATATATATTAAAAATTATAAAAACGTTTTATAAATATATTTCATATATACAAAACGTTTTTATGTTAAGAAAAAACTTATATAAATAATTATAATTCTAAAAATATAAATATAAATTTTACCAAAAATTAAAACGTTTTATATATATTAAAAATTATAAAAACGTTTTATAAATATATTTCATATATACAAAACGTTTTTATGTTAAGAAAAAACTTATATAAATAATTATAATTCTAAAAATATAAATATAAATTTTACCAAAAATTAAAATGTTTTATATATATTAATAATTATAAAAACTTTTTATCAAAATAATTAACATATAGAAAACGTTTATGTATATAAAAAATATATATAATTAACCAAGCGCTCGTAGCTTGGTGGTAAAGGAGGTACAACTGTACTGCCCGCCACCCGGGTTCGAGCCTTGGCCACAACGGATTTAACATCCCTTCCGTTGGGGCGCTGGACCCCTTTCGGGGGGATAGTTGGGAATGTGACTGCCCAGATACCAGAGTTATCAAAAAAAAAATATATATATATATAATTATAATTCCAAAAATCTAATTATAACTTTACTAAAAATTAAAATGTTTTATATATATTAAAAATTATAAAAACGTTTTATAAATATATTTCACATATAAACCCTAAAATCTACAAATCTAAAATTTTCAATCTACATATAAACAACAAGCTAAAACCAAATCTAACAATATATAACTCCTAAAACTATCAATTCTATCCTAAATCTTTAGATTCAAAACCTATAATCCACAAATCTAACATTCCAAACCTAAAAACATATAATCTTAAGAGGGATTCAAAGACTTACATGATTGGGGAAGAGATTTGGAGGAGTTGGAGTCGGAATCGGCAGTTTGTGACAGAGAGAGGAGGGAGAGGTGCAGAGAAAATGAGGAAGAAGAGAACGAAATGAGGGAGAAGAAGAAGGGTTGGTTTATATATTAAAAACAAACCGACGGATAAATTCCGCCGGAATTCCGTCGGTTTATTTTTACGCGGTTAATAAAATGATTTCGCGAATATTCTTCCCGGGTAAAGTGAAATATTCCGACGAAATTCCGACGAAAACTTCCCGTCACTCTTTTTCCGTCGGAATTCTGTCGGAATAAACGCGAATATCGACAAAGGAAGCCTCGAGAAATCTTTGACTTTGTGCATGTTCTTTGATTGGTCGGGGGTAGTGTCCGTCGGAATTTCGTCTGTACCTGCGGTCGGAATTTCGTCAGAATTGTGTTGGTACTTTCGACGGAATTCCGACGGATCCGAGAAATATGAATTTGGGGATTTGATAACAACAATCTTATGAGCACATACAAATTTTTGATAGTATGTAAATGATTTACAAGAGGTTTAACTGAAATATTTAATTGTTTCACACACTATATTATACAAAATCAAAATCTAGTCTTATATACCGTAATATGTTTGCATAAGTATAAGCGTTATTGGAGGATGTTACGAATACGTTGATACGTCTATGAATTATTTTGCTATACGAAAAACTTTATAAAGCCTTTATATGTGAACTAATTTCATATTATAAACTTACATATGTCATATTTGGATATTTTAATTATGCAATTATACATTTATAATAACTTAGAAAATCTAAAATAACATTCGTCGGAATTCCGTCGGTAATTTTCGACGATATTCCGACGAAATCTAGACTTTTGTCGGAATTCAGTCGAGATTTCGTCGGAATTCAGTCGGAAATTACCGACGGAATTCCGACGACCTTTAAACCCTATCGAAACACCAAAATTATGATACTCCGTCAGAATTTTGTGGGAATATTGCGGTGATTAATTATGCAATTATACATTTATAATAACTTAGCAAATCTAAAATAACATTCGTCGGAATTCCATCGGAAATTGGAGGATGTTACGAATACGTTGATACGTATATAAATTATTTTGCTATACGAAAAACTTTATAAAGCCTTTATATGTGAACTAATTTCATATTATAAACTTACATATGTCATATTTGGATATTTTAATTATGCAATTATACATTTATAATAAATTAGCAAATCTAAAATAAACTTCGTCAGAATTCCGTCGGTAATTTCTGACGATATTCCGACGAAATCTAGACTTTCGTCGGAATTCGGTCGGAAATTACCGACTGAATTCTGACGACCTTTAAACCCTATCGAAACACAAAAATTATGATACTCCGTCAGAATTTCGTGGAAATATTGCGACGAAATTCCGACGAACTTCATTTTTATTCTAATTTTTTGTTTTTAAAATGGGAGTCCAACAAGTTATTTAAAAACTGTTGTAACTTATTAAAAAACTCCAATAACTTATAAAAATAACTCCAACAACTTATTAAAATACTCCAACAACTTATTAAAAAAACTCCAATGACTTTTATAAAATTTTATAACTCCAAAACCTTTTTAAAAACTCCAATATCTTATAAAAATAACTCCTATAAATCACTCAGAATCTGTAGAATCTTTAGAATCTTCGTCAAACTCTCCAACTTCAGCCTCTGACTCCGAGTGCACAACAGCATCATCTCCAAACTGCGTAAAATCGACAACGAGTTCAACATCTTCTAAATCTTCAACTGGGTTCACGTTGCTGGTGGAGTTTGGTTGTATTGGATCACTATCAGAACTTCCATCAACTCGTCCTCTTGGGTTGATTGACATTACAACGATCCAAGGATCGTCTTTGTACGTAATCCGCGGGTAACTGATGTAGCAAACCTATAAATAAAATTAAAGGTATTAGTAATATGTTAAATGAGAAATATACATATTATTAAACCATTATTATTTAAATAAATATATTGGAATACCTGATCTGCTTGAGAAGCGAGAATGAAAGGATCATAATATTGAAGTTTCCTTCGCGAATGAACCGATGTAACACCAAATGCATCAGTTTTCACCCCTCGATCTGGAATGTTGTCATACCAATCACAACAGAATACAGTACACCGCAACCCAACCATACCGGGATACTGAATTTCCAAAATATCTTGTATGTTGCCGTAGTACACATCGTCCCCGGATGAAGACGAAATATCAGCATCATAAGTTTTCTTCGAATGGCCTTCCCTTGAGAATGCATATCCTCGAGTTGTATATTTTGGATATGATTTGACCACATAGTTTGGTCCCCGCACAAATTCGAGTATCCAATCATCGAACACTTCCCCTCTAGACAAACCTTCAGTCACCTATAAATAAAACATGTCAGTGGTCATAGCGGGATCTTCACAGTTGGTGAGCAAATATGTATGCAAATAAGCGTGTTCCCTCTCAGTAAGTTTTCGCCTCTTTGGTTTTCCACTAAGTCGTCCAATTTCCCTGAACATGTTTGGAACGGTAACATAATACGTTGCCCTTTGCCCTCCATCATCATGCCGAGAAGGTCTCCGTTTTTTTGTCTGCACTTCTGATGGAAAGTAGTTTTCAGCAAAGTTTGATGTTTCCTCATTGATCACCTGTGCGACTATTGAGCCTTCCACCTTGCTTAAATTTTTGATCTTCTTCTTCAGATGATGCATAAAACGCTCAAAAAGATACATCCATCGGTATTGTAAAGGACCACCAAGTTCCAATTCTCTTGCAAGATGAATAGCAAGATGTTCCATTACATCAAAAAACGAAGGAGGAAATATCTTCTCGAGGTTACACATGCTCACGGGTATGTTATCCTTTAAATTACTAATACCATCCGCGGTGACGGATCTAGTGCATAAATCACGGAAGAAAGCGTTTATCCCTGGATACATATATAAAGAAAAAAAAACATTCATAAGTACCTATAAAACATAATAAATTAATTGAATTGATAACCAATTAAAATATTAAAATATAAAATACCTGCAATTGCTTCATGAACATTTTGTGGCAATAGTGCGGAAAAACAAAACAGAAGGAGGCGCTGCATCATTACATGACAATCATGACTCCTCAAGCCAGTAAATTTTCCTTCACTTTTGTCAACGCTGTTATGCAAATTTGACGCATAACCATATGAAAATATAACTTTATCTGTAATCCAATCAAAGAACTCCTCCTTTGCAGCTGCAGCCAACCGATATATGGGAAGGAGAGCCACACCGTTCTCATCAACGTGAAGTTCAGAACGATCAAAAATATCTACTAAATCCAGTCTTGACTTCAAATTATCCTTCATTTTACCTTGGATGTTAAGAATTGTGTTCATCAGATTGTCGAAAAAGTTCTTCTCAATGTGCATGACATCTAAATTATGTCGCAACAGATGATCCTCTCAATATGGCAGATCCCAAAAAATGCTCTTTTTGTGCCAATTGTGTAGTTCTCCAACAGCGTCGATTCAAATATTTTCATGTCCACCAACGTCTGGCGTCCTATCTGCACCAAAATCCCTTAACTGCTCCGACAATTTTTTCCCACTAATTTCTTCTGGTGGACTGTCAAACACCTTCTTGTTCTTCCTAAACAAAGTCCTGCTCCTACGGTATGGATGATCGGGTGGTAGAACTCTTATGTGACAGTCAAACCAACACGTTTTCCTTCCGTGTTTTAGCTGGAAAGCATCTGTGTTATCTTGACAATGTGGACATGATAGTCTCCCATGTGTTGTCCATCCAGATAACATCCCATATGCTGGAAAATCACTTATTGTCCACATAAGTACTGCCCGCATCTGAAAGTTTTCTTTGCACAAAACATCGTATGTCTCAGCACCATCCGCCCATAGTTTTTGCAACTCATATATCAGTGGCTGAAGAAACACATCAAGTGATCTCTTCGGATGCGCTGGCCCGGGGACGAGAATGGAGAGAAACAAAAACTCTCTTCGCATGCACAAATTGGGTGGTAAGTTGTACGGTGTCACAATCACTGGCCATACAAAATATTGTCTTCCATGCTTTCCAAACGGGCTGAAACCATCAGTACATAATCTAAGATAAACATTTCTTCTCTCATGGGAAAATTCTGGATATGTTGATTGGAACTGTTTCCAAGCTTTTGCATCTGAAGGATGTCTAATCTGACCATCTGTGGAGTGCTCTGCATGCCATCTCATTGGTTGGGTTGTGCGTTCAGACTGATATAACCTCTTCAGTCTTTCCGTCAAAGGCAAATACCACATCCTTTTGAATGACACCGGAACTCTTCCCTTTGTTTGCTTATAACGAGGTTTCTCACAAAATTTGCATTTATCCCGGTTCTCATCCGCCCTCCAATAGATCATGCAGTTGTCGATGCATACATCTATCACCTGATACAGTAAATCAATACCTGGTACCTGTTTCTGAACCTCGTAGTATGAACTCGGTGCTAGATTTTCCTCTGGTAGAACACCTTTAACGAAATCAGCAATCGCATCCACACACTCTTCAGCCAAATTATAATGAGTCCAAACATCTCATTCCCTTATAACCTTATTATTATTGCAGGAGGAGCATGGACATCGTAACATACCAGTATTTGCTTCCGGTTGTCGTTGAACAAGCGCCATGAATTCGCCAATACCTGCCATGTATTCCTCCGTAAGCAAATTGGTGTTTGGATCCTAATGTGGTTTATCCATCCACGATCGATGATAATTTCCATAAGACATGATTATTTTTTCGGATCTGTAGAGAGCAAAAAGAGAAAAAATAATGAACGAGGGAAATGTGGTGTGGGGACGTCGCATTTATAGGAAAAGTTCATGCGACACTCCGACAGATTTCCGACCGAATTCCGACAAACATAACAAAATTTGTCGGAAATTCGTCGGAATTGTTAAACGGTCAAATATTTCGTCGGAATTCTGTCGGAATCCGAATGGTCAAAAAATGTCCGTCGGAATTTCGTTGGAATCCGAACGGTCAAAAAAATATCAGTCGGAATTTCGTCGGAAATGCATCGGATTTCTATAACGGTCAAATTCCTCCGTCGGAATTTTGTCGGAATCCGAACGGTCAATATGGGCGTCGGAATATTTTCGTCGGTAAGTCGTCGGAGTTCTCAACGGTCAAAATGTCCGTCGGAATTTTGTCTGATATTTTCTGACGAAATTAATTTCGTCCGAAGAAACCGACGAACGTGACGTCCGTCGGAATGGCCGTCGGAATGTGGCGTGTTTTCTTGTAGTGTCCTTTTCAAGAAATTACTAATATTATGCTGCTGCATTCCAAGTCTGGCATGAGTTGATTCTGAGATGTCCTCCAGTCTCTGGGAAAAATCCTCTTTCATTCGGTCTTGAAAAAATTTAATCTCATCAAGCTTGTCTTCTAACAGCTTTACTGTTACCATCCTTCTTCTCAAAGATACGTGACTAGTGTCGATCGATGCTTCTGATTGGATCGCAGTTTGTCTTCGAATCATGTATATCTCCTCTTTCAGCATATCCATGCGTGCAGTTAGCCTGTCAATGCTGTCATTGATTGGGTAGTAAACATCATCGAGCCTCTTGTAGGAATCATCCAGTGACATCTCATGGGCTATGTAGATCCCATGTACCATGTCATCGATCCCTGCTCTGCTGTAAGTGTCTGGTACTGGCATGGTTCTGGCGAACTTCTCTGCATGTTCTGGTAGACAGATATGAGCGTAACCATGCATTGTAGCTCTTTCCAAAATTTCTCTGATGTCTTCCCTTGACACATGAATGATTCTGCCATCTACAGCTCGTGCATGTCCATGCTCGTCTCTGTAAATGTCATATTCATCTCTTGTTTCCCGGTGAAATCTTCTTTTGCCAATGTGATCATAAGAGCTCTGTCCAAACTCGTAGAGACCGTCGATCGATGGCCGGTTGTTACCATCGATCGATGCTTAATCCTCTGTTTCTGCTTGCGGACTGAAAAGATTTCTTCTAGCCTTTGAAATAGTGTCTGCGACATCTTTAGAGATGTGTATAGGTCGTCCATCCAGGGCACGTGCTTGTTCTTCTGAATATTTGAAAATACCAAACTCATATGCTCTAAGATAACCAAAATCTGCACTGGTTTCTGCTCTTGCGTCTGACTCTATTTCGTGATGAGTGTCTATCGATGCTTTGTAATTGTTGTCGATCAAAGTTTCCCCCTTGGTTTCATGGGAAGGCTTGGGAACTCCTTCTTCTTCCCTGGCAAGGCCATGGTACTCAATGTTTGCTTCTTCTTTGTAGTCCTCATCATACTCATCATTCTCCATTGCACTCAGCTTCCTCTCTGAAGGTGTAGCAGTGTGAATCGAGAAGCTAGGTTGGTAGTAATCATTCTCCCAACTGTTGAAAGATCCTTATGGGAAGTCGTCTATCTCATTCGCAGGGTCACTGTCAATCGGTGTTGCAAACGTTATGTCGACCGTCGCTCCAGACTTCTCGTCGATCAATGCTCTAGGTTGAGTGTCGATTGATTTTTCATTCTCCGCTTCCTCTTCAGTTCCATGGTCGCTGTAGCAATCTGCCATGAATCCTGGATCATCTCCAATCTCCATGTAGCCCGTCTGTTGCTTGACTACTCTTACTGGATCATAGTAGACAGTAGGGTCTATGAGTGTCAGGCACAACTTGTTGGTCTGCAACTTGTTGGTCTGCATGTTGCATACTGCTCCTACAGTAGCCATGAAGGCTCTCTCAAGTAATAGAAAAGAATTCCAGTTGAGCTTGATGTCCAGGACATGGAAGTCTACTGAAACTAGGGCATTACCAATCTGCACCTCAAGGTTTCTGATGATTCCTCCCGAGTTCCTCTGAGAACAATCCACAAAAGTGAATGAATCCTCTGAAGGCTCTATCTTCAGACCTAGATGGTCTACCATCACCTTTGGTAGAATGCTAACTGAAGATCATGTGTGGCAGAGAGCACTAGGGTAGTCAATGCCTCCTATCAAGCATGGGACTACGAAGTTTTCAGGATCACTCTTCTTCTTCAGTGTAATCCTCTATCTCATCTTCTCTCTGACCTGGTGGAACATTCTCGTAATGTCTTCTTCAGTCTTCTTGGTCTCTCTGAAGAACATCCACAACCTGTAGGTAAAGTAAGCCTCCTCAAACGGTTTATCTATTGGAATCCTTAGAATCCTCTTTGTGAAAATATCAATCTCCTTATCATTAGCTTGATCTCACTCAAATTACCCTAAGGAGTGAATTACTCTCTCAAATAAGAGGTTCAGCTGTAGTACTTAGGGATCGAATCCACAAGGAGCTAGGGAACCTAATATATCTAATCAGGGTGATTAGACTAGGTTGATTATGATTAAAATGTAAATAAGCAGGTTGTTAGCAAGGTAGTTGCTCGGTTGATTGATTTGGATTTAAGACAATTAAATAAAGTAGCTAGACTTAGGGTTTCTATTCAGGAAATCATGATTATAATCCTATAGGTGCTTATTAGTTGTATTCATGATATTATAGAGCTCAAGCTCTTAAACAACAAGCCGATCAGCGTTCGCTTTCTAGGTTTTTCTATTGACACGACTTAAGTGTCGATCGACGATTCTAGAGGAA
This sequence comes from Brassica oleracea var. oleracea, assembly GCF_000695525.1. Lineage (NCBI taxonomy): Eukaryota > Viridiplantae > Streptophyta > Magnoliopsida > Brassicales > Brassicaceae > Brassica > Brassica oleracea. Next base: position 39,806,869 of record NC_027750.1, read on the forward strand.
TATCGATCGATTCAAGTGTCTCGCTGTCGATCAATTATTCTATAGGAATATTGATCGATGAGTGTTAAAGCAATCTTTACGCACGGGTTGAATTATGCTCATTAGGCTTCATAGATCAGCTTTCGCCTTACTCTAACAATTCTAGCTCAGTTAGGACAGATTCATGGTGAGATGCAAGCAATGCCGTGCGAGGTATCTAGAGGCTTAAGGCAATTTAAAAAATTGGAGCCCTTTCAAATAATCGGTAAACATATAAGTAATATATAGCTTTCATAGGATAGAAAATAATGAAAACAAAACCAAAACATACTTATATCAACAAAAAAAAAAGGAAGAAATACCAAAGATGGATGGTTCCACGAGAAAGAAAACAAAGCAATATGAATATGATGTATCAAATATTTTGTGAAAGACAGATATAATATGATGAGAAAAATATCTAAATCAATTAAGATTCTGATTTATGGTACTTTCGGAAAGTTTCCTCTAAAACATTATTATTTAAACCTATTAAACTTGACATGATTTCGTTTTGATTTGCGAGTCAGATCTTTTTACTGATTTGTATCTAATATTTATTTAGAATATGGATTTCTTTCTATAAAAGCTTATGTTTAAAACTTATAGTCACACAAAGATTTGAACGTGGTCACTGACCATAAGTGCAGAGAAACCTCGACAGAAAATTTGGGGCCTAAGGAAAATTTGTTGGGGCCCTTCAAATTGTATAATTATTTGGGGCCTAAGGAAAATTTGTATAATTATTTGGGCCTAAGGCAAATGCCTTTTTAAATATACATCAAGCACGCCTCTGGATGCAAGTTATCACTTGTGTCTACAACTCCTAGGGTAAGTTCTAGGTAGCTAATCTAGAAACATACATTAATGACAATCCTTATGATGAATATCACAACATAGCAATCTATAGTTGGGGCTAATCCCTCATAACCTATTTTTACCCTAAACCTAACAATAGAACTACTCAGACATAGCTAAGCAATTCATAACAACAAGGAATAGATAATAAAACTGCATGAGTTTAAAGTAAGAATCAATGAAGTTTCAATCATAAATATCTCTGGATCTTCTCTCCAACTCTCCTAAAATCCTAGAAAAACCTTAAAACCTTTTTCTGTGAAAAACAAGGGAACAAGAAAGCACACTTTGCCTCTAACATGTTGGCAAACTATAAGTATTAGGTTAAAACTCGTCAGGTGTAATCTTGTAATTTGGTGAAGTCGTGGGCTTTAAGTTGGCTTAGACCAAACGGGATTGCACTCGCTGTCGATCGATGTCACGATGTGAACATCGATCGAATATTTCTCTTCAATGTCGACTGATGGTCGTGCTCGATGGTCAGCTCGGATGTCTTTTCCTTTTATGTCCAAAATGCTCCAAAATCATCACTTTACTCCAATTCACTCATGAACCTGTAAATATACTAAATAGACTCTAGGATATAACAAATAGCAGTTAAAACACTTATAAACCATGGGTAAAAGTGGGTCAAATACATGGCCTATCATAGCTCCTCTCTTCAGATGCTTAGGAACCTTTTCCTTCCTCTTCCTCAAGGTTCGTCCCAGAATAGCCTGATCAACTTGAATAGGCTCTGGTGCATCTTCATATTGCTCACTGATATTGTCTGTTGATGTCTCTGAAGGTTGAGATGGGTTTTTGAGTGCATTCAATCGTGCTACATTGATTTTGGGTAGTTGCACTCGGTAGCAGAGAGGTGCTCGTCGATCGATGCTGGAAGGTGACTGTCGATCATTGGTTGAATCTCTCTGTCAATCGGCGACTGTCTCACTTTGTCGATCGATGTTTAGACATAAGGCTATGGGTGGATGAGGGTGATTAGCTGCGAAATCTTCATGGATCATGATTCGTACTGTCACGCATGATGCACATAATTATGTCGATTGATGTTGAATAGCAGGTATCGATCGGTGTTCTTCTGACTCCATCGGTCGATGTTCTTCTCTTGGTGTCGGTCGACACCAATGTGAACTTTCGAAACTCATGGAGATTTCAACTTCGAAATCTCCGTCCTGAAGCTTCTCCTCCTTAACTACTTGCCAGAAATCATATTCTATCCTGGCATTAACGTGGTACTTCAGTACTTCATCTCCTTTACCCTTGATGAAGGTCTCTTGCCTTTAACAGCTTCTCATGTCTAAACCACTTGTGTCTCCACATTTTTCACATGTGTATTCAAAATTTCAAACTTTGTATTCAACTCAGTGTAGACAGCATCCATCTTCATATTGACATTCACTATCATATTCTGCTGACCTTGAAGAACTTGATCAATCATTGCTTCTATCCCGTTCCCTCGAGTCTGTGGTGGTACCCTCTGATAGAAAAAATTCCCATAGGTTATGTTGTTGTTGTTGTTGAAGTTGTTACTGTAGGATTTCTGGTACTGTGAACTTTGGTTGAAGTTAGTCCTCTATCTATTCACATATAAGTTTTTGTATCCACTCTGATTTCTAGGCTTCTGATTCTGAAAATTGGTACCACTAATGAAGTTCACATCTTCTCTGAAATCCCTGTCACTGCTGAGATCTACAACTTCTGCATCTTCTGCAAAGTTAACCTGCTTCTTGAGAAGCTTTTGAGCACTGTCCAGCTTAGCGTTAACATCATCCATCTCCTCCTTTCCTAGGGTGGCCTATTTTCTCCTCTCAAAATCAATGTTGGTGATATTGCTAGATGTCAAGTTCTTAATAAGTCTCACAGCCTCTTCTGGACTCCTAGTGTTGAACTTCCATTCACTAGATGTATCCAGAGCCATATCATATGCCAGTGCGATGCCTCTAAAGAAAGTGCTAAGGAGCTGCACTTCATTGAATCCATGGTGTGGACAGTCTCTCTGATATGACTTAAATTTGATCCAAGAACTTTTGAATGACTTTGTAGGCTCCTGTGTGAATGTAGCAATCTTACTGCTTAAGTCCTCAGCTCGTGACTCATCAAAGAAATTACGCAGGAATGCGTTCTTTATGTCAGTCCAGGATGTAAGAGATCCTGGTGGTAGCTTCTTAAGCCAACACGGAGCATCTCGAGACATTGAGTACTTCAAGAGCTTGCAGAACAGATAGTTCTCAAGGGCTCACTACAAGAAAACGTGGCCATAACGACCACGAATTACGACTACAATAGTGTCGTCGTAATGTGACATCATGTTTACGTCGACGTTACGACGAAGTATGATGTCGTCGTAAAGTAGACGTAAATTTGCTACCAAATGTTTTTGTCGTAAATTAGTCGTAAAGTAACGTCTTTTTAACGACGATCTAGTCGTAGAATTGCTACGAAAAGTCTTCATCGTAAGTTAGTGATAATTATACGACTAGATTACGACAACATTTGGTTTCGTCATAAACACATCGCTAAATTACGTCTATTTTACATCTAATATTTTCCATCTAATTAACGACCTTATTACGAGGAATGAAGTTGTAAATTAGTAGTAAAGTTTATGGTGACATAAATTGGTCGTAACATTTCCACCTACCAAAATCGAATTTTTCTTATAAATATGCTCTCCTCGCTCTCATTCTCAAATGCAAAAAAAAAAGATTAAAAATGTCTCGAGATATCTATGAGCTTCGGAGTTGGATGTATGCACACAAAAATTATGTGGGAAGAGTGACAAGTGAATTTCTCAACGGAGCAGAGACATTCATGTGCCAGACCGGAAATACATCTCTCACGCAAGAAACATTTAAAATGTTATGTCCCTGTCGTAAATGCAAGAATACCAATTTTGCTCAGAGTGAAACAGTTTGGAAACATATAGTAAATAGAGGATTTACTCCACATTACTACATCTGGTTTCACCATGGAGAGGGTGATAATAGGAATGAATCTAGTAGTAGTAATCAGTTTGAAAATGTTGGTAACATAGATGAACCGAGTCATTTGCATTCTGAAATCCCTCTGGAGGATCAGATGGTAGATCATGATAGGATGCATGATATGGTTACAGATGCATTTCGTGAAACTACATCAATAATAGAGGAAGTAGAAAATGTAGAAGGGCCTAACTTGTAGGCAAAAAGATTTTACGAAATGCTAGCTGCAGCAAATCAGCCAATTTACGAAGGTTGTAGAGAAGGTCTTTCTAAATTATCATTGGCAGCTAGGATGATGAATATCAAAACTGATCATAACTTACCTGAAGTTTGTATGGATGTGTGGGCTGAGTTTTTTAAAGAGTATTTGCCAGAAGATAATTTGTGTGCTGAATCTTATTATGAGATTCAGAAACTTGTTCATAGTCTTGGCTTACCTTCGGAGATGATAGATGTGTGTATAGACAACTGTATGATCTACTGGAGGAAAGATGCAGAATTGTTGGAGTGTAAATTTTGCAAGAAGCCACGATATAAACTAGAAGGACGTGGCGGAATAGGGTATCGTACCAGTGGATGTGGTACTTACCTATTACGGATAGACTGAAGAGATTATATCAATCTGAAAAGACTGCAGCAGCGATGAGATGGCATGCCGAACATACTCAGAAGGAAGGCGATATCAATCACCCGTCAGATGCAAAAGCGTGGAAACACTTGAATTCAGTTCACAAAGATTTTGCAAGCAACATTCACAATGTTTATCTTGGATTATGCACATATGGATTTAGTCCTTTTGGAATGTCTGGAAGACAATACTCGCTTTGGCCAGTCATCCTGACGCCATACAACCTTCCACCAGAGATGTGTATGGAAAGAGAATTTCTTTTCATGAGTATATTGATACCTGGGCCTAAGCATTTGAAGCGGTCTCTTAATGTTTTCCTACAACCTCTAATAGAAGAATTGAAATAATTGTGGTCAACTGGGGCACAAACATATGATTGTTCAACGAAAACAAATTTTACAATGCGAGAAGTTCTTCTGTGGACAATCAGTGACTTTCCTGCTTATGGGATATTATCAGAATGGACTACGCATGGGAGACTAGCTTGTCCTTATTATATGGGAAGCACATGTGCATTTCAGCTGAAGCATGGTAGGAAGACGTCTTGGTTTGATTGTCATCGTATATATCTTCCCATTAACCATCCGTACCGACGAAACAAGATATTGTTCAGGTCAAAAGTGGTTGTACGGGACACTGCACCACCTTATTTATCTGCAGAGGAAATCGAGAAAGATATTGATTACTATGGTTCAGAGGAAAAAGTCAGCAAAGGAGGTAATTGACATACTACTGCAAATATGGCTGATGATTACGGGACACATCATAATTGGCACAAAAAGAGTATATTTTGGGAATTTTCATACTGGAAGGATTAGCTTCTACGATACAATCTTGATGTGGTGCATATAGAGAAGAACTTCTTTGACAACATCATCAATACATTATTGAACAATTGAAGTGGAGGGTTTCTTCAAACAACAAGGAGCTGGGTCAACTATTCAATCAAATGATATTGAGCATGTTTCCCATTTTTGTGGAAAGCCGTATTCGATGAAAGTCGTATGTACGGTTTGGAAGGAGATCTTTCATATCTTTCGAGATCCACCCTACAATATGGGGTCAAAAAGCCAAAATAGCATCCGTATCGTATTATTTCAACTTCCCGAGTGGGAAGAGGATTTAAAGGAGTGGAAACGTGAAATGCATGTTAAATGTACTTATAATGGGGTTCGGTCAACCTCTTTCCAATAGATAACATGAATTCTGGCAATGCAATGTAGTTGGGCTTTCATGTTGATCCGAATGAATCATCTTTTTCGCGGAGATGATCAATATGTGGAATCAGAACAAGTGATTGCTGAGATTCGCGAGGGAACATCCACTTTTCATTTTAAAGAGAGGGTTAGAAAATATATTTATTCTGACTGTTTTATTAGGAATAACTCGAGCATCTTTGAATACTCAAAGTTTTATATCCGAAGCAAGTTTTCAAAAAACTGCTAGAGTTTTAGCAAAAGCTGCCCGAAAACAAAAGATAACAAGAACTCAAGGTTGGATTTGCATGCATTATGTTCTAGGAGTGAGCTGCATATTAAAGACGATGGGAAAATTCTGGTTCCCATTTTCACATTGTCAGCAGAAGCAAAAGCGGCGTTGTTCAAGTGGGTGACCTCAAATGTGAAGTTTTCAGATGGATACATATCAAATCTATCAAAAAGTGTTGAACAGGGGCAGAAATTTTCAGGGATGAAGAGTCATGACTGTCATTTGTTTATGCAACGACTTCTACCATTTGCATTTGCGGAGTTGCTTCCAAAAAATGTTCACGAAGAACTTGCACGTAACAAACACTTCTTAATTAATGTAGAAAACATAAATACATAATTTATCTTATTAATTATGTTTGCACATGTTATTTGCAGGTATTGGAGCTTTTTTTAGAGATCTAAGCTCATGTACCTTAAATGAAAAGGTCATCAGACAACTTGATAAGAATATCGTGATCTTAATGTGCAATATGGAGAAAAAATTTCCTCCATCATTTTTTGACGTCATGGAACATCTAGTTGTCCAACTCCCGTATGAGGCATTGTTTCGTGGACCGGTGCATAATGGATGGATGTATCCTTACGAGCTATCCATGAAACATTCAAAAGGGAAAGCAAAAAATCTTGCAAGGGTAGAAAGTTCAATTGTTGCTGGGAGTTTGAATGAGGAAACATCTCACTTCACCTCGTACTACTTTGGGTCACAAGTCCGTATACGAAAAAGGGCTCCAACCAGATATGATGATGGTGGTGTTATGCCGAGATATGTTGTTGAAGATGTTCCAGACATATTCTGTCAGATTGGACGTCTATGTGGGAAACTAAAAGAAGTTTGGTGGTCGAGTACATAAGACGTTCACAGCGCCCACACATATATACTCCTTAACTGCGAGGAGAAGCAGTTATTCGAAAGGTACAAAATAAAATTGTTTTCACTCTATATTTATACTTATTGTAATATTATACTATTAATTAATAATGATCAATTGCTAACACAGGGATTTTGTGGCTCAAGTTAAAGAAGCTATACCCGGAATATCAACTAATGATCTCAATAAACGAAAAGACCAACACTTTGTGAAGTGGTTAAAAACGCAGGTATAAATCACATTCATTATAAATATAATTAATAAGTTAATATATTAGTTATATTATGACATATTAATGATGTAAATTATAGGTTGATTATGATGATCCACATTACAGTCTGTGGGTTCATGAATTGATACAAGGTCTCGTCGCTAAGGTCACCACATCACCTATGTAATTCACACGAGGTTACACTTTTCACACTTACGAGTATGGAAGTCGTCGAGAAACGGTTAACTATGGAATATGTGTGAAAAGTGAAACAGATTTCTATGGGATCTTACAAGAGATCATCGAAGTGGAATTCCCTGGTTTAGTGAAGATGAAATGTGTCATCTTCAAATGTGACTGGTTCGACCCCACCGAGAATAGAGCTGTTCGGTATAGCAAGTTTGGAGTTGTGGATATCAATGCTACACGGAGGTACAACATTAACCGTGTAGTAGATGGCTTGCTTGCATTCATATATGTTCTTAAATGATCCGTGAGCTAAACATAAATAAGTTACTCATCGATTGTCTTCATTCATATATGTTCTTATTGCTTGCAATATTCTGATAGGTTAATGCTTGAACCTAGGTTTATTATACTCATTAACCGTGTAGTAGATGGCTTGACATGATATGAATGAGCTTTGCATCCCTAACCAGCAAAAGTAGATGTTAGGGTGTTTTGTGAGCATATCGGACTTGATCTTAATGTTTGTCATCACGTCTCAGTCCAAACGAGAGTTTAGGTACTTAGATCAATTGACAAAAGGTGAAGCACCACAACAGTGGGCGTATCTATCTTAAGTGATCCGAGTTCTAGACTAGTGCTAAATTGAACTTGAATAATTGTTTGGCTCACACTTGTTTAACACCCGATCAAACCACCCTAGGCTACCATTCTCTTTAATTTGAAAACCTTAAAATCAACTTGTTACTTGCTTGTCACGATACCCTAATCTTGAAATACCCCATTTTGTTTTAGCTTAATATTGATCCCATAAAGATAAAGTGTAACCGTTGGTCTCTGTGGATTTGATCCTAAAGTGATACATCGACATACCATTCGATTGTGGTAGTGTACACATTAGGTTAATTGGTGTGTGTATACACGTAATATCAGCTACTCTAGAACACATGCATTAATAGCAACTCTTTGAAGGATATTTATCACCTTAGCAATTCTATATTTTGGGCTAATCCCTCATAACCAATTTAAACCCTAAATATAACAGGTGAATTACTCAGACATAGCAAAGTAAATCATAAGCATAAACTGAATAAAATGCATAAATAGATAGAGTTAGAAATACTGGAGTTCCAATACAAATCTCTGAAGGAATCTTGGATCTTCTCACCAAACTACTAAGAAACCCTATGTATTGTTTGCTATAAAAAGTAGAAAGTATGAAAGCGTGTATTGTTTAGAACAATGGCAGAGCACATACATATTAGTTTAAAAGTCGACTAGGGGTATTTCTCTAAATGTGTTGTGACATGGAATTTAAGTCGGCTGAAAACCTAGCTGGGTTTTGCGCGCTTCGCTGTCGATCGACAGCAACAGCACATGATGTGCGTCGATCGATGTTTGACTCTGATCGTGGACCTTCAGACAGGTTCGATGGTCAGCTACGAGCTTCCTCTTATTTTATCTCTAAAATGCACTCAAATTATCACTTTTCTCAAAAACACTCATGGACCTGTAAATGTGCTAAAAAGACTTCAAAACATAATAAATAGTTCCTAAAACACCTATGGTTAAAAGTGTGTAAAAACCATGGTATATCAAAAAGTTACTTCTTCTCAGCCAAGTTTTTGGCACAAAGAAGTGTCTGGAAAAGTTGATCTGAAAGGGTTTGTAAGAGCATAAAGAGATCATGGATCAAATGACCCAGAATGAAGCAAAGTATGAGAAAGATATCAACGACATGGAAGTCAACGATACTGAAGATAGCGACTATGTCGTCGACAATCCCGCTTCCGAGATTCCTGCGCCAGTTGTTGGAGACCAGTTTGGTAAGAATGCTACTCTGATGTCAACATAGGCTCTCATTGACCTTCATCCACCTGAGCCCGAGGATCCTACCATTGAAGTCCAAGTTCAAGATCAAACTGGAGTGGATCAGCGGGTGAGTGCAAAACTGACTCTAAGGAAAAGCTCCTCAAGAGAAGATTTCGAAGAAGGAAACGAGAACCCAGACGAGCAGGCCGCCCATGGTCATGGTGAACAGGGTATAGACGATCCTCCTAATGAATTCATCAAGAAGTATCCCAGCAGGGAGACGGAGACCAGTAGACTTAATGTTTTTTTTAATCTGTAACGAGCTTTCGTCGTCGGTTCGCACCAGACGATGGACGGTGGGGCAGCTGCCTCTTGATCTTTTGGTCGATCGACTTTAGGTCAATTCTGAGACTTTTTGATGGTTCTTTTTTTCTCTTGATCCAACTTTTCTTATTTTGGCGGTTTTCTGTTTTGGAGTATCCGGGATCACTACCCCATTGTTGAATGCCGATAAGAGTTTATCTTGAAGCTGTTTTTTGCACTCTTTGGTGTCATGTATTTTTTGTTTATGGTAGTTGTGAAAGTGTGTCTGTCCCATGTATATGTTGAACGCGGTCGTGTGATCGCTACGGTCAGAGTCTTTTGAGAAGGTTGGGACTCTCAACTTGTATGTGTGGTGAACTTTTTTGTCGGTGATCTTCTTTGTAAAAGAATTCTTGGACATTTTGGCAAGAGCGTTTCGGCGAGGACACCTTTTATATTGGGAGCTGAACTCGTTACTTTGTGGATCTTTGAGGTGATATCTTGCATCATGCCCTATAGAACGATGATTTGTTGGTTTGTTGCTTGATCGGCCTCTGAGCCATAGAGTTGTTTGTTTGAAAATGTCACTTTCTCGTTGTTTCAGGCTCGGCTGCGGCAGCGGCGATCGTTCGTTACTTTCTTTGCAGCGTCTTGTTGAGTTAGGCGCTCCATCATATCTTTCATCTTGGCCATCATGGTGGCGAGATTTGTTATAAGCGGGGCAATCCCTGAGTCCGTTAGATCATCTCCGAACATCTTTTATCTTTCTTGGTGTTGCTTTTGGGTCCCCACATACTGCACCAATGTTTAATCTGAATTCGTCACGTACGAGTTGAAGGCATGAATTCGATGATGAGTTATTTGAAAGACGTTTATTGATCGATTGAAAGCCGATTACAATATAAAAACTAAGAACTTGTGAAAGAGGATCAACTCGACAAGAGCAAGGTAATTATGAAAAACTTTAATCTTGTGTCGAATTTCTTGTGTTTGTGAATGTCTCATCTCGGCCATCGGTCTACTCCGTTATAGTCGACTTGTTTCCTTTTTTCTCTAAGTCGGCATATTTCTTTGATCGCTTTTAAATCACTTGGATCGGGTTCTGTTTACTCGATGTACCTTGTCCGAGCGATATAACCCAATCTCAAACAAGTTTCTATAAAATTCTTCATCTAGACTTTCGGTTTTTGTGCACACATTTTTTTTTCTTTTTGTTCAATCTAGGTTATCTCAAATCTAGTAATAAATCTTACTAAATCAAAGCCAAGTGAAATAACTCTAATCTACCTTTTTATAACACCAAACTCTAATGTACAAAACACTGAAAAATGGTTTTTCTAATAAACCCGGGTCGGTCACCAGTTCAGACTGTTTTTACCGGGTTTTCGCTGGTATTACTGATCCAATTAAATCCAGTTTTAGTACCAACCTGAACTCAGTTAAATGAAAGAATCATAGTTGGACCGGTCCAGTTTACAAAACACTATTAGGCCTTGATTGGTAGAGCATTAGCATTAGCATAATGCTCTACATTATCCAATCAACAATTGTTAGAAAAGTATTTAGAGAAGCATTTACTAAATGCAAATGCTCTCTAGCAAATGCTTTCACATGAAGCTTTTATAAGAGCATTTGCATCTATAATTTATAAAATTAAGGAAAATATATAATTAATTCATTTATTTTATTTAATAATATCATAAAATTATTTTTATATCCAGAAGATATAATTTTGATTTCTAAAATTAATTTATAATAAAAATATTTTTTTAAATAGTTTTTCACGTTTAAAATATATCATTTAATTTTATATAATTTAATTTATTTTAAATGTGAAATATTATTTTAAAATATATATATTTTAATTATAAAATTTATTTTTAAATAATATTTTTCGATATAAACATAATTTTTAAATTTTTAAATAAAATAAATAAATTATATATCTTTTTAATTTTATATGTTAATATATTTATATATATATATATTAGAAATATATTCATTAAAAATAAATATATTAATATACTAATTAAAAATAAATATATTATATATTATATACAAATTTTTATAATAATTTTAAATAGCATACGGATACTGCTCTACTAATAATCCTATTAAACAGTTAGCAAAAACATACATGTCCTGCAGCATACTGCTACTGCTCTGCCAATCAGGGCCTTAAAAGAGCATACTGCTACTGCTCTGCCAATCAGGGGATTTTACTCTCAGATGCTTTCTCAAGTAAACCGAAGGTACGTAAATGCCTATATTGGTACCTTGGTCTGTGACTGAATGTTTCTTACCAGTAATTTAAAAAAACTTTCTTGTCAAATAAAACATTTACTTTACACAAACTCGTTACAATGATGTAAACAAACAAGTAAACCTGAATGAATCAAAATCTTGATTGATCTTTTTCTTAGGCTTTTTTAATAGTGTAATTCACTTAAACCGGAGACTATAACCATGCTATACCAGTTCCAGTTCTGCTTCTAAATGTTGCTGCATCAGATATCTCAACCTGTAATTTATCTGGAAGCAACATTGCCTGAAGACTCTGAGCTATCTTCACCAACTCTTATCGACACAGACTCATCTCTTGTTCTTAAATCTTCGCTAACACGGCTTGAGAATTCCCAGCTACCTCCTCTCCTTCCCCTGCTCGACTCTCTTGAATGCATAATCCCACGCCCTTCAGATTCTTCTGGTGGAAGCATTCTGCTCAAATCCCTCGATGTAACCGTTGTTTCCATGTCCTTTTCCAAGTCACCGAGCTCTTCTTCTACCGTCTCGTGCCACACAGGTTTTCTCCCCATCTCTATGTCGTGGGAAACTTTCTGCAAGCTCGGGCTTGACATGGGTCCGTTTACTATCCTTGGTGGGATCGCTGGCTCCTTTGGTACCTTTTCTCTGAAACTGTTCTTAGATAAGGGAACCTTTGTGCAGAACACTTCCATGAAGTTCCCAACTATCCCTTTGTTGAAAGGGTTCTCATGTCTATCATACCGATACCTAAAGTTTTCGTAAGTTGACTGCAAAACCCACAACAGAAAGCGAATGTTAGCAAGAAGCTACATTATTCAAACGGTTTTGTAATGAAACAAGAGCTTTACCTGATTGGTACTGATTAGGTACAAGTGGAAACCAGTAAGCCCACCAACGAACCAGACAGAGACGAAAGAGTAGAGTATTAGGGCGATGGAAGCAGGAGTCTTGATAAGCGACTTCCAGATGCTTATCTTCTCACCATCCATTATCCTCTTTACGTAGATCCAGCAAAACACATGGATATAAATGCAGAGAAGAGCCGAACACAATACAAACATGAAGTAGAACCTGTAGTTTCTCTGCATTTTAAACAAAAGATAATAAGCGTTTTCAGAGATATAACAAAGACGATTTCGTTTAAGAGCCATTACCAATCCAATGCATTGACCAAGCCATGGACAGTGATGGTCAAATTTCTCAACGCAGTTATCGCATATGGAGCAGTGAGAAGCACGGGGTGGTCTGTAAAGCATGCACGTGTCACAGTATTTGATCTTGACAGTGATTCCATTCACAATCATTTCTTTTGTCCGAGGCAACCGGGTCTGAGTAGGAGTATGAGCAAGACGTGGCTCTCCGTTACTTTCAATACTCTCTGCCTCAGGAGGATACAGATTACGCGGTATGATTCCAGGGTCTCTCCCCGAGGTTAGAAACAGAAATACTAGATCCTGTGGACACAACAAAAGATTGAACTATTTTAGTATCAAGATGCAGAAGAGGAATGAGGGAACTAACATTTCGACTTACCAGTAAATTAAGACCAGCAGCTATGGCGAGAATTGATACTCCTCTATGGTGAGGATAGTCATCAATAAACTTTCTGCCAACGAAAACGCAGAAGATAGTGACAGGAGCAGTGATCAAGAAGATGGTGATGAGTATAGTTCGAGCATCGGGTCCAAACACAAGCCTTCCTCCAAAGCAGAACACCTGAAAAAATGATATGCAGTCATGGTTAGCTAATGGGTTCTTGCAAGAGTTTTTTTTTTTTTTTCCTCGAATTCTCTTAAGGGAAAACACAAATCTTGGTGAATTATTAGATGAAAACAACTTCAAAGTCAATCAAGAAAGCTGCACAAATAAATTCCCTAAAGTCAACTTGTAAGAATGAGCCCAGAAAAAGAGAGATTATGATCAGATTCCCATAACTTGTGGGTAAATCCACCAAAAGAGTGAAGCTTTCGATTCAGATCTTACTCAAAAGGCTCTTAAATCTAACGGACCCAGAAAACGAAATCATAAGAAGAGAAAGAGAAGCTCACGTTATCCCCTTTCCAACCCTTATACGTTCTAATCAGCTCATCTCCACCACCACAGCCGCCGCTAGGACCCGGAGCTCCGAGATGGCGATCTTGCGGCTGCGAGGGTAACATCGGAAACCAGGAAAAGTCGCGCTTTTTGGTAAGAGGAGAGTCTT